>NC_079210.1:8680196-8795196 GCF_026745355.1 Beta vulgaris subsp. vulgaris
TTACACTATTCACTCATCACCCTTTAACTATCTAGTGTGATATTTATATAGAGGAAAAGTATAGACATGTGGGATCTTGTTAGATTCTTCTCAATATATACTTTCAAAATATCAAATTTGTATAACTTTTTTTTAAAAAGTGATTGAAAATATGTTGTGCAATGACAAATATGAAAATTCAATTGTTACAATAGAAAAAAGAACGAGGAAAGTATATCATAATGAGACTCAAATGCTACTATACAACTGACTTATGATGCGCAAAGGCAGGTCGTGACTCGTGAGGTTGCTCGGGTGGGCGACTTCAGCATAAGTGTCAATTACTCGGGCGAATGTGATTTGACATGTTGGCTAGATTATGTTGCCGAGTAATAATAATTTGTTCATCAGATATCCCTTGATTTAAAATCTGATTGACATTATGCAAGATATTCCTTTATATGGTAATGTCAAATTGTCGATGACACAATACAGCATATGCAGCTGAACCATCTCAAAAATTTGAAACACTACCCAAGAATGAGAAAGCAATTTAGCTAATGAAGGCACTAGTCTCAAAATAGAACATTCAAATTATATACTTAGCAGAAAAGGACTAATAACCAAGCTGTAGGTTGTTACAGAAGATAAGGTTTGTCATATGAGATTACTAGAATTTTTTGCACGCGATGCGTGCTTGAATTTTTTTTCAAAACAAAAACTCAATTTTCTTCGACATAAGAGTCAAAATTTGAACATTAGACAAACAAAGTATAATTATTTTTAGTTGTAAAATTTGATTGGTTTAGTTTCTGTCACTTAAGTCTCTCACCATTCTTTTTGTTTTGTTTTTTTTTTACTTTTCAAAGTTAAATTCTATTAACAAAATAGAAATTTTATTGAATTTATTTATGATTTCTAATATTATAATTTTTTAGTTGATTTTTGAATTAAGTACAGTACTTCGTAAATTGTAAAGAAAGTGGACACTTTGATTTCAAGTCAATTTATTCATAAGTTGTAGTTTGTAAGTGAATTTTAAAGTTTTTATAAAATTCCTCATTTTAGTGATTTGCATAATGTAAATTATGCAATTTTATAATTTTAGTTGACTTGTGAGAGTGATTGTTAACATTATATTTTTGGTATTTTTGTTTGAAGTCCCCTTTGATTTGTAAGTGAATTTGTAATTGAGAATGGAAGGGGATAGTCTCTTTATTCGGGGACACCATAGCTCCCCCCCTTCCCTTATATAATAGAGGTATGCTATACTTTAATTCTTGAATGATATTTTACATAAACCTTTTTACCTTGATAATTAGTCGCTATTATATAATAGAAAATGATAGGTCCAAATATATGTAAAAGTTTCATTATATATAGAAAACACTTTAAAAAAGTAAATAATTTTTTTTCCTTGTCTAACTTCAAATTCTGATTTCACTACAAATACACCTCTATTTTTTATCATGACCCACCATTAATTTTGAATGATTTTTGAGAATAGTGATTTGTAAGTAAATTCCTGTAAATGTTTTGTATGTATTGACGTTCTAGGTTATTAGTTTTAGTTTATATGTTAATTTTAAGTTTTAATAAAGTTTCCTGATTATTTGAGTGGGATTTTTATAACGTGATTTTCTCAATTGTATGAGTGGTTTGTAAAGTTTCCTCTTTTAAGTGATTTGTGAGTGAGTGTTGTAAATTAATTTTCGGTAGTTTTCTTTAAATGTCGATTTTGATTTTGACTTTCCTCTTGTAATTTAGAAAGGGAAGGGGGGTAAAATAGGCGTTTCAAAAGAGGACACCATTGCTCCTCCCTTCCCTTATATAATAGAGATAATTAATAGCATACTACTTACTTTGCTAACTATGTCTGAGGAGTATAGCATGAAAAGTCTTGTATCCAACTATCCATGCTGTGAATACAAAAATGTTTTTTGATAAATTATTGTTTATGTTTAATTATGATGTCAACTTCATATTTATTTGGACTCCATATTTATTAACATTTTTTTTACTCTTATATTACAAAATTAATGTTGCGGAAGGAAAAATGGTTAAACCGCAAACCAAACTGCACCAAACCGTTATGCGCGGTTTGGTTTGAGTTGGTTTAGGAAAAAGTACAGTGCGATTTGGGTTGGAAAAATGTCAAACCGTATATTTACAGTTTGGGTCGGAACCCAACCCAAACCATACCGACCTAAACCGATAACACCCCTAATTATACCCTATCTTCTTATTTCCATTTGACTCTTCAAGTAAAAGAAAATATGCAGGACTAACTATTTAAGAAAAATCAATAAGCAGTTGAGTGCATAATTAAATAAACCTTGCATTAGAAAACAGAATAGTGTAGTGCTAGACCCATGATAGAGAAAACTTTCTTGTATTGAATATTTCCTCCATATCAAGTCATGTAATTTTAAGTGATCAACAATAGCAGAATTCCACACTAATTTCCTCGAGTTGCTACTTATATCTTGTCATTTCTTTTATAAACAAGCTGCACTCATCACTATAATCACTCACACATTCTAGCTCTGATAACCAAAGTATCAATCACACCCTTACAACAACACTATATATCTTAGCTAACACCCAAAAAATGAAGCAATTGCTGCTCATTCTTATAGTGATTTATGTATGGGTGATCCTCAAACAACCCACTTTCGCAGCTGATGTAAGCTTCAACGTGGCAAGCGCTACTAAGACTAGCTACACAAAATTCTTGAATGATGTACGTGATCTAGTGAAGGACGGGAAATTGAAATACGGAGGCACCAATCTTCCAGTTATGGCTGCACCAAAAGTTCCACCGGAATATCTATTGGTTGATTTAGAAGCAGGGGAAGGGGTGGTGATCAGCATAGCTCTAAATAAGAGCAACTTGTATATCCTGGGCTACCTTGATAAGGTTGCTGAAACTTACAGAGCCCATTTCTTTTCTGACATTGGTTCAGATGCCAACACAACTCTTTTCCCTGAGGCAAAGGGTGTTCAAAACCGGATCAATATGGGGTATACAAGTTCCTATAATGAAATTACAGATACTGCTGGGTTTTCTGATAGAGGTAAATTGAGCCTGGGTATTCAACCACTCAACAAGCTGATCAAGCTTGTATATGCAAACAAGCTCGATGTTAAGATTGAGGCCAGGTTGATGCTAATAGCTGTCCAAATGATCTCAGAGGCTGCACGCTTCAAATATATTGAGAACATGATTCTCACAACCTTTACCCACTTCTACAACCCTGATCTAAAGGCAAAAACTTTGGAGGTCAACTGGCAGACAGTTAGCAAGAAAATAATGACTGCCAAGAATGGAATAATAACACCCTCTCTTTATCTGGTAGATGCTAAGGGAAAGCCTTGGACGGTTTCCCTTGTTAAAGACATAGAAAATGACCTAGGGCTTTTAAAATACGAGGGTAACAAGGTCTAGACCAAGAACTCTATAAAGCTAGAATTATTATGTTTTTATCACACTAGTTTCGACAAATATTTCAGTTTTTTATACAGTGTGAAGCTGTAAATGTTAAATGTATGTGAATGAATGAAATAACACTGATAAATGTTTAAGATCAAGGAAGAGATCTGGTTTGCATTATAGTCTAATCTTATAACTTTGTGTTAGTGTTGTCAGAGAGTAGCCACTAGAAAGCTAACAAAGAATACAACATAACAAAGAACCTCTCGAGGTTACTGTAAATAACTATCCTTTATTACCAGTCACCTTTTATCTAGCAAACTATTCACAATAGATTAGCTATGATAGAAGTTAATAAACTACATATTTCACTTGATTTAAAATCTGATTAACATTATGCGATATATTCCTATCAAATTGACGATGACACAATGGAGCATATCCATCTAAATAATTTGAAGCACCACCCAAGAATGAGAAAGCAATTCAGCTAATGATGACACTAGTCCATCAGCCTAAGAAGTTGACAATATTGAACATTCAAATTCTCTATTACCAGAAAAGGAGTAATAACCAAGCTCTAAATCGTTGTAGAAGATAACAATTGTCATATGAGATTATAACTAATAAAATAATGCTTACTTTGCTAGCTATGTCTGAGGAGTATAGTTTGAAAAGTCTTGTATCAATGTTGTGTATATATCTTCATGATTAAGCAGAAATTTGTTGAGTAGAGGAGAACTAATTCTTGCAGCAGGATTGGTCATGTTCGGGTTTAAGTTCCTCAAGCTGCAGCCCAGGCATGGTTTTATCTTTAATTGAAACAAGACTTTCCATGTATGCAAAAACTCCGCGACATGTTCTCTCATACTGATACGCAAGATCCTTTAGTTCTTGTGATTCAGAATCCAAAAGTACTAGCTTGCCATAATGACATTCTAGTAAGATACAATTATCCTTCCAATGACCAATGGGATTCCAGATATCTGGAAGAGGTCCCATGGTTAATTTTTTGATCCAAGATCCTTCTTTTAAAGTCCAAATATCAAAAATCTTGTCAATCGTCTGGAAAGTCAAAAGGGCAAGACACTCATCATATATTCCAATACAATTAGAACTTGGTTGTGAGTAGTCTGGAACATGCATCTCTTTGTAAACATCCGTAGCCATGTCAAAAGAGATGACTACTTCTTTACGCACATCCTCCTCTTTATACGATCCCAACCAATAATAAAAACCATTAGAATAAGTGTAACACTTGTTCTCTTGCAACCGAAAATCTCTGCTTAGATCTCCAATATATCTCCACGAATTAGTCCACAACGAGTAGACATAAACGGAGTGAGGATACATGCTAGGTAAATCTTCTCCAGTCGTAGTACAATGAGTTTTAATAGCAACCACCTTGAAGTCTTTAGTTAAAGGATCTAATCCAAAACCATAACCTTCCACATGCATATAACAGATGTTAGATGGAAGATTAGGCTTAGCAACTAATGGAGGCAAGTGTATGAGTTCATTGGTCACCGGATTCCACAAAGCACGAGCACAAAAATTGTGCTCATTAAGATAATATATTCCTTCACATGGACCACAAATATATGAGCAATAGATGGGTATATTATATAACACTTCATCAGCAATAACGCGAGGAGTTTCGTCTAACAACAACTCATGCAATTGAAGTTCTCCATAACTAACATAATGATGAAAAAGGAGACAATTGCGCCACCTATAATTGTTGTTATAATAGTTCTTCAGATGGTTGGAAATGAAATCAGAACTTGATATAATCGCATACCATGATTTACATACACTCTTGAACCTTAACAAGTCATTCACAGGAAGCCATGATAGAATTTCAATAATCAAACTTTCAGGCATATGATCTCCCTTTTTGATATTCATTGATCTCTCCTTTTCCATTCTCCTCCTAAAAATAAGCAAGAAAAAAGAAAATAAGAGCTACTCATAAACACAATTGATAAACAATCTATTTATTACAGTATTACTAAACTAGAAACAAAAGGCCCCATAAAAAAAGTAGAAACAAAAGGACATGTCAATGACTCAATTCTTCAGTAAATTACTCCCGGCCACCTAAAAAAATCTCGTATTGTTTTTTAGGTTCGAATGCCTATGCCTATGGTGGTTGTAATTGTGGTTGTGGGTATTAAACCTGCATTTTCAGCAGATTTACTGCAAAGTTGGGATTATTTTCAGATTATGAAAAGATAGGACCACTTTCAAAAGATCAGATCAACTTGGATTATTCATTTCAATTAATCCAATAAAGAAAAAGACGCACACAACCATCACAACCATCCACATATGATATATACATATACCAACCTAACAGTTACAAGAAGAGATAGAAATCTAACCTTTCTTTCAATAAGTAAAGTAAATTGTCATCGTAAGATTCAGTGTAACGTTGCAAGGAGAGAGCCATGTTCACTACAACATAGATTGACAGATAATTAAGAAAAAAATGAAAGATATTGGAAGCAAGAAATGAAGCAAGATTAAAAGTTGAAAGGCAACCCTTACCCAGCAAAACAAAAAAAGGGGGCTAATCAATTTGAAAGGATATTCATGACAATTAGACTTCCAAATGGGTTAATTAGAGATTACCTTTCTGGGCTGAAGACTTGACAGGGAAAGTAGGAGAGTAGGAGACTGGAGAATTGGAGATACAGAAAAAATGTTGCAAAAGTTTAATCTTTATTCGTGAAAATGTTGGAGTACTCTATAGTACTTCATAACTTCATATTATATACTTCCGTTTAAGGGTGCGTTCTCTTCACCGTACTAAATTAAGTTTTGGGTTCAATCAGTTCAGTCCAGTTTAGTTCAGATATGTTTCAATCAGGTCCAATCAAGACAATAAGATCCAATAAGTTTCAATCAGCTGTAATAAGTTTCAATCAGGTCCAATAAGATCCAAATAATCAATGATCAATAAATATTTATTGTTTATGCCAAATTCTGATCAGGCAGAACTTAGCTGAGGATCTACAGCTAATGGAGATGCAGCTACAAACAACAAAAGATGCTAGCTACGGAATTAAAAGAGAATGCAAAGAAAAGGCAAAGACACCAAGAAATGGTGACGCGGAAAACCCCAGGAAGAGGGTAAAAACCGCGGGTGGAATTGAGTCCACCAATCCACTATTTGAGAAGATTACAACTTATAGCTAGCAGCTAGCAGCTTAGAGCTTGTACTAAATACACTTGAGAATATTGTAAATGTAGAAGAGAGAAAGAATGTAAGTAAGAGCAATGTAAAGACTTGTTTTACAGAGTGTTATTCCCTTCTATTTATACTAATACAATTGTATAACGTTACTCCTTTTTTGAACGTTGCATAACTAACTTCCCTACGAAGGTGCCACAACTCCTAGAATCTAGGGAGATCTCTTCTTCTGCTGGCTAACCACTTCCTCCTATTTCTTTGGCTTAACGTCACTTATTTTGACTTGGTCTTGATCAGTATCCAATGTTCTTTCAACCGAATTTATTCAGCTCCCTTCGTCTCTGCTTGCTGTAGCTGCTACCTGAAATCTCTAGCTGGGACAGATGCATAACCTGCAGGTTCAGCTTAGGAAATTTTTAGGACATAACAATTGCCCCTAACTTGTGATGCCAACCTAGGCGTAGCTGAGTTAAAATCGCAAGTTACCAATCAAAAACAAACTGTTAGCAAAAGGACTTAAGATTTAAACAAACTTATTCTCAAAATTTTATCTCTTAATCTGAGGAATTAAAACGTGTGAAGATAAAAATTTTACTCTAGAAGATAAATTCCTTTAATCCGCTGAAAAGATAATTTTCTTGGGAAGAGAAAAATTCATCAGATAATTGATTACTTATCAACAGCTAAAAGATAATTTTTTCACGCATCAATAAATTTTTATCCGTTAGCCCAAACTACCGTTGAGCTACCAGTATTTAAAGGACTCCTCCTCTTTTCCTGAGCTTCACTTTATTTTCTAGCGAATTCATCTCCTTCTCAGGTAAAGCTTCTTTCTCTTCTTTCTTCCTCAAGAACTCTGTAGATCTTTTCTTCTTTTCTAATGGGTAGAGCTATAGATGACGTCGCTTCGTCGTTACTGAGAGAGATATCGAGGTGCTCAAAGTCCTGGGGGGTTTCCCTGAAGTGCTCAGATTATCCTCCCTACTCCCACATGCAGGCCCGAAACCTGCCCTGAAGATTACATTTGCTACTACGAGCACCCTTTTTACCTAGGATACAACTACGCATTTTCCCCCCTCACTAGATCTTTCATGGAAGTCTTGCACCTTTCCCCTGGCCAGCTGATGCCAGCTTTTTGGAAAACCTGCCTAACCTTAGAAGCCCTAACTAAGACATGGCATAATCCTTTCTCTCTAAATGAACTATTGACTGCCTATAGTGTTAGAAAATCGGGCAAGGGTTTCATTACTTTTAGGGCTAAGGCTCCCTTCCCCCCATTAATAGAAGGTACAATTGCATCAGATTCTATTTGGAAGACTAGGTATTTCTTTGTAGTGAAAGATTCGCTGGGCGAAGCTGGGGGCCCTCTAGTTGGGGGTTGGTCTACTAAAGGTACCTAACTGTTCAATTTGTGCTTTGTTTCTAAAAATGAATTAACTAGGTTCTTACCTTGTTTCCCTTGCAGGTCTTGGCCCTATTATCTCCCAGATTCCTGAACAAGCTGAGAGGCTACCGGACTTGCTTAATTTCCCTGTCGAGGAACGCACCTTCACAGCTCCTGCTGAAGTTTTACCTCTGGATTCTAAGGCTTCTTCTCGTACCAACTCAATGTCGACAGGTAATTTCGATTTTTGGTGAAGGTTTTACTTTGCTCATAATTCTTGGATATTAGGCTAACTAGGTTTTCCTTATCCATGCAGCTCCAGCAAGGTCTAGCAATTTGTCTGATGAAGATGCTATGGATAGGCTGAAGAATAGGAAGAGATCAGCAGCCTCTTCTGGGCAAACTCAGGTTGAGAGGGCTCCTCGCAAGCACCTACGCTCATCCACCATCCCAACCACCATTGACATCACGACTGATTCTCCTAGAGATGAAGTCCTCGTGAGCTTTCCTGCTGACTTTCTAGCTGAAGAAGGTCTAGAAGGTGGGATCTGGCCTGCAGCTGACAAGCTCGTATTCCCAGCTGCACAAAAGAGGTTAAAGGGACAGGACCCTGAGGTCATCCTGATCATGCTGTTCAGCTATCCCTGCAGGTTAGTAACGTCTTTTGACTTACTTTAGATTAAGAAAATGATTACTGCCGCTTATGATTTTTATTGCCTCTCCAGCTTTCCCAAAGCTGCATAGCTGCCAGGGACAGCTTGCGGACTGTGCTACCCTTCAGGATAAGGTGGCTCGTCTGCAAAAGGACAATTGACCACCAAAGCTAACTAGAGAGGAGAAACAGTCCCGGCTGGATGCTGAGAGAAGTTAGCTGCTGAGCAAAAATTAATGGAGAAAGAGAGGCAGGAAAAAGATGAGAAGATAGCTGAGGCGGAGAAAGAAAATGCGCCTGAACACAGTTGTCAGAGATGCCGAGGAAAGGGTTTTAGATGTTCAAGCTGAGGCAAAAATTATTGAAACTGCGAAGCTGGCATACCTGATAAAATTCAAGAAGCTGGACGACAAGGGTATCAACTTTTATATCGACAGGTTCCTCAAGCTGGACTCGATGGCTGCCTGGAGGCCCTAGCTACTGGTGGAAGGCAGATGACTCAGAACAATCTACAGCTGGATCTCCTCCACTGCTTAACCAGCCAGAGGGTGCCGCTCCAGCTAGCAAGGACGAAACTGTTGGTGATGATGCCAGCGTAGCTTCTTAGTTTCTTCTAGTACTTTATCAGCTTTCTTTCTGGAACATTTTAGTTTTAATTAGCTTTGGTACTTTTACCATTGCCTCGGGGCAATGCGTTTTTTGAAACATATTTCCTTTTAGTAATTTAATCGTTTGAACTTATGCTTTGGCCTTTTGATTTTAGCTATTGATACTTTGATAAATACTTAAGTTACATGCATGCTTTTTGATCTTAGTATTAGAACAACTATTTACCTGGGGTAAGTGTTGTTCAACTTCAGGTTGGGCCCTTTTCTTGGTGCTACGACCATTCAGCTAAGTTTGGGTGAACTAACCCTTAGCTGCTTGATGCTGGTGCTACGACCTTGTAGCTGAATCTCGAAATTCCAGCTACCCACCTGGGTGCTGCAACCCCTTGCGTTTACCTGCGTATGAAGTGGACTTTAGATGGCTTGCTGCTACGAGCATAAAATACTTAAGTTGTTAGACAAATTAAGTTGTTGTTTACCTGGTGGACCAATGCTTTCAAAGCAGTGGTTGCCTTTAAAGATTCTGGCGTCTTCGCCCTGGTAACCTGGTTGATGCCCCAGGTCAGAAATGATATAGCTTAAGGTGAGAAGCGTTCCAGCTTCTAGGTACTGCTTTTCCATCTTAGTAGTTAAGCGATAAGCTCCCTTTCCAACTACTTGATCGATTAGATAGGGGCCTTCCCAGCTGATCCTAATTTACCGCATTGACTTCTTGGGTATTCTGAAAAACTTTCCTTAGAACCCAATCTCCTACCTTGAATACTTTAGCTTTGACATTCTTGTTGAAGCTACGAGCCACTATTTGTTGTTGTGCAGCCATTCGTATTAATGCACTACTCTTAACTCTTCGATGGAATCTAGGTCGTAGCTAAGCTCCTTGTCGTTGGCTTCAGGAGTCATCAATCCATATCTAGCTAGGGACAGCTACTTCCGCAGGTAGCACCGCCTCGCATCCATACACAAGTGAAAAAGGAGTTCTTCCTGTGGCGCCTCTTGGTGTTGTTCTGTTTGCCCACAGCACCTTAGGTAGCTCTTCTACCCATCTTCCCTTCTTAGCTTTTAGGCGCCTCTTAATGCCATTGATAATTACTTTATTGCTGGACTCAGCTTGTCCGTTAGCTTGCGGATATCTAGGTGTGGAAGTTATCAAGCTGATGTTCCATTCGTGACAGAATTGCCTTGTCTTGTCACTTATGAATTGTGATCCGTTATCACAAATGATTTCGCTAGGTACCCCGAATCTGCAGATAATGTTAGTATGCAAAAAGGATATTACTTCTTTATCTCTCACCTGCTGGAATGCCCCAGCTTCGATCCATTTGGAGAAGTAGTCCGTGAGTGCTAGCATGAAAACTTTTTGCCCTGGAGCTACAGGTAATTTCCCCACAATGTCCATGCCCCACCTCATGAAAGGCCAGGGTGTTAAGGTGGGGTGCAATATCTCAGCTGGCTGATGTGTCATGCCTGCGTGTTTCTGGCAGCTTTCGCATTTTTGCACATACTTCTTAGCATCAGCACGCATGGTTGGCCAATAATACCCGTATGCTAGGATTTTGTTTGATAAGCTTCTTCCAGCTGCATGAGACCCGCATTCACCTTCATGGAACTCCTTGAGGTGGGCTCCCATGGTCTTTCTCCAAGCATCTTTGTAATAGATCGTAGCTGGCGCAAGCTCTTTTGAATAGAGTGCCAGAAATAACATGATACTTGTGGCTTTCATTCGCAGCTTCCTAGCTTCCAGCTTATCCTCTGGCAAGATGCCCCTCTCCAGAAAATCGATGATTGGCTGGGTCCAGCTAGTGCTTCCTGCCTGGCTGTCATCTGATTGCACCATGTTTACCTCTTTGCTGATAGCTGGCTCAGCTAGGTGGGCTATAGGTATTGATTTGAAATCGCATTTTCTGAGTGCTGATCCGAGGTTAGCTAGGGCGTTTGCCTTGGTATTCTGGTCCCTTGGGATCTGTTTTATGCTGAACTCTTCGAATAACTTGGCTTTGTCTTTGGCTAGCTCCAGGTAAGAGGCCATTTTAGAATCTTTAGCTGCGTACTCTCCATTTACCTGGCTTACTATTAGCAACGAATCACTGAAGACACGCAAACTGTTAGCTTTTAAATCATGTGCTAGTATCATACCTGCGATTAAGGCCTCATATTCAGCTTCATTGTTGGTAGCTTTAAAATCGCAGCAGATAGCGCGTACTATCATGTCCCCTTGTGGCGACTTTAGCACTATACCTAGACCAGCCCTCTGAAGTTTGAAGATCCATCCACATACAGCTGCCATGAGCCTGATTTACCTACTTTGTTAAGTGGCGCCTTCTTCCTCAGCGGTAGCGCTAAGTCAGGGCTAAAGTCTGCCACAAAGTCAGCTAGGGCTTGCGATTTTATAGCTGTCCTGGGTAGATACCTAATGTCATGTGCACTCAGGGATATGGCCCATTTGGCCATTCTCCCTGAATGCTCAGGTTTTCGTAATACTGCTTTGATGGGGTAATTAGTCATAACATGAATGGGGTGAGACTCAAAATAGTGCCTCAACTTACGAGATGCCATATATAAAGCTAACACTAACTTTTCAAGTGATGTGTACCTGGTTTCAGCATCCAGCAAGGATTTGCTAACGTAATAAACTGGGAGTTGTTGATTTTCAGCTTCCCTGGCTAGTACCGCACTTACCGCTTTGCTGCTAACAGCTAGATACAGCTGGAGAGTCTCTCCTGGATGGCTTTGAATAGGGGAGGTTGAGCCAGGTAGGCCTTCAGATCCTGCAATGCAGCTTCATGCTCATCTGTCCAGTTGAATCCTTTATTCTTTTTTAGCACGTTGTAAAACAGTGGCACTTGTCGGATGATCTGGATATGAATCTGTTCACGCAGCTACCCTTCCTGTCAGCTTCTGGACCTCTTTCAGGTTTCGCGCTGAGGATGATTTGATTAGTGCTTGCACTTGGCTGGGATTGGCTTCTATTCCTCGCTGGGTGACTATGTACCCAAAAACTTGCCTGCTGGGACACCGAAGGAACACTTGCTAGGATTGAGTTCATCCCATACTTCTTTAAGACTTCAAAGGTTTCCTGCAGGTGGTCCACATGATCCTCTGCTTTCTTTGTTTTGACCAGCATGTCATCTATATAGACTTCCATCGTGTCCCCCAGCTGCTTCTCGAACATCTTGTTGACTAGCCGCTGGTAGGTGGCACCCGCATTTTTTAGCCCAAAGGGCATTACCTTGTAGCAATAGATGCCTCTTTCAGTCATGAAGGCGGTCTTTTCTTGGTCTGCAGGATCCATTAGTATCTGATTGTAACCTGAGTACGCATCTAGGAACGTTAGCCTTTCATGGCCAGCTGTAGCGTCCACCAATGCATCAATATGTGGCAGCGGGAATGGATCTTTGGGCAGCCTTATTGAGATCTGTAAAATCGATGCACACCCGCCATTTGCCATTTTTCTTTCCAACAACCACCACGTTAGCTAGCCAGTCGGGATATTTGACTTCTCGGATTTTGCCAGCTTTGAGTAGCTTGTCCACCTCCTCGTTGACTATCAATTTCTTTCTGGAGCAAACTTCCTTCTTTTCTGCTTCACGGGCTTTGAGTTGGATCGACGTTTAGCTTATGGGTGATGATGTCAGGCTCAATGCCTACCAATCTTCATGGCTCCACGCAAAACAGCTTACATTTTTCTTTAAGAATTCAATAATCCGCTGCTTCTCCTCAGCTGGCAGGGATGCCCCAATCTGCACGGTCTGCTCTGGCTTTGCTGGGTCCAACGCCACTTCATCTACATCTTGATCTTTGGCTTGGCTGGCGCTGGACCTTGCTGTAATTGCTAGATAGATTCCTTTTTTGCTTTTAGAGATATGCTATAGCATTCCCTAGCCAGCTTGCGATCGCCCCTGATTTCTTGACTCCCCACTTGGTAGGGAACTTAATAGTCTGGTGATAGGTGAAGGTACAGCTCGCATTTTGTGGATCCATGGTGTCCCCATTATGATGTTGTATGCTGAGGGACAATCTACCACATTGAACCTGGTTTGGAGGTTGACTCCTTTTGCATAGTGGGCAATACGATCTCTCCGAGCGTTGTAGCTGGCTCGCCATTGAACCCGAACAGAACGGTTGCTTTCCTGAGGATATCAGCTTCCTGCAGCCCCATGCTTTCTAGAGCATTTTGAAAATGATATTAGCTGAGCTGCCATTGTCTATCAAGACTCGCTTCATGAGGCAATTGCTGACGGTGAAGTACGACGAGGCCGTCATGATTATCAGCTTCCTCATCTCCATCTTCTTCGTCGAAGCTGATGGTCATGCTTCTGAGCTTTTTCTCTTCAGCACTCCTCAGCGGGCTAGGTGCAGTTTTGGAACCTTCTCGAGCAAATCTCTTGGCTGCAGAGTATGTTAGTCCACATATTTCTGAACCTCCAGAGATAGAATTGATTACCTTATCGTGTAGGGGCTCAGGTGGCGGATGAGGCTGTTGCTGGCTGGGGCCAGCTTTATCTTCTTGCTGCCCCTTCCCCCATCAAGTGCTCGAGATAGCCCTTCTTGAGCAGCCATGCCACCCTTTTTTGAGAGCATTGCATTCTTCTGTTCGATGGCCATGGTCGCCATGGTAGCTACACCACTTGGTGGTGTCCTTCTCGCTGTCTGGTCTGTCGCTTTTGCGAGGCCACCTAACTGTGGTTCCCAGCTTTTCTAGTGCGTTTACTACGCCTCCTGCATCCACGTTAAAACAGTAGGAAGCAATGGAAGGGTAATCGTTGTTAGATGATTTACCTGTGGCCTTGCTGGCTACGTTATTACTTTCGCGCTTCTGATATGGCTGATGGCGCCAATCATCTTCTTCTGGTTCTGGGATTTCCGATCGTAGCTAGGCTCGCTCACGTACCTGGACGCCTCGTCCTCCTCGACACGTATCTCAGCCATAGCTCTGGCCCTGACCTCTTCGAATGTGCCACATGGGTACCTGGTCAATTCATAATACAATCTAGATTTATAGGTTAGTCCTCTCCTGAATGCTTCGATAGCTGTGGGAACATCCAGGTTCTTGACAGAGATCATTTCCTTGTTGAATCGATCCAGGTACTGCCTCACAGCTTCATTGGCTTTCTGGGTGATGCGGTACAAGTCGCGGTGTGCTTCTCTAGGACCTGCTGCTTGCAAACTGCATATAAAACTTGTTAATTAAAGCAGCAAAATTTTGGATGCTACCTGGCTTAAGACTTATCAGCCATTGTAAAGCGGTCCAGATAGGGTGGCCCCGAAGGACTTGCACATGGTGGCTTCAGCAGATGCTCAGGAATGGACAGAGTCCACATCTTCTGTTTATATTGAGCCACATGGTCATAGGGATCCGCAGCTCCATCATACAGCTTGTGAGGCTGGGTCACGTTGATCTTTTTGGGAATCCTGGCTCTTGCGATTTCTTCCACGAAGGGGGATTGAGCGTAGCCATCAGGAGATTCTTCAGCCACAGGGGTAGGTGCTCCAGGCAGCTTCGTCAGCATGCGAAGTATTTTCCTGTTCTGAGATTCTAGGAGCGCCATTTTCCTTGCTGCGGGATCAGCTTCATCTGCTTCATCGTCGGACCTAGCTGCTCCATCTTCACCTTCACTGGCCTCGGAATCTTCGAGATCAAGCATCTTGGATTACGTTCCGGATACGCTGTTTGGGCTTTTGCTACTTTTGACAGAATCCAATTCCTTTCTGAGGCTGTCAATGGTCTGCTGGGCCTCAGATTGAGTGCGGTGAAGGTCCTTTGAGCCTTCAGCAAAGCGCTTTCATTGTTCAGCAGAATCGTCAGCCATTTCAAAGTTGGTTGAAGTGTTTCTTTTTTTGGGATTTTGATGAGAGTTTAGCTGTAGAGCCCCACGGTGGGCGCCAAACTGTTTATGCCAAATTCTGATCAGGCAGAACTTAGCTGAGGATCTACAGCTAATGGAGATGCAGCTACAAACAACAAAAATGCTAGCTACGGAATTAAAAGAGAATGCAAAGAAAAGGCAAAGACACCAAGAAATGGTGACGCGGAAAACCCCAGGAAGAGGGTAAAAACCGCGGGTGGAATTGAGTCCACCAATCCACTATTTGAGAAGATTACAACTTATAGCTAGCAGCTAGCAGCTTAGAGCTTGTACTAAATACACTTGAGAATATTGTAAATGTAGAAGAGAGAAAGAATGTAAGTAAGAGCAATGTAAAGACTTATGTTTTACAGAGTGTTATTCCCTTCTATTTATACTAATACAATTGTATAACGTTACTCCTTATTTGAACGTTGCATAACTAACTTCCCTATGAAGGTGCCACAACTCCTAGAATCTAGGGAGATCTCTTCTTCTGCTGGCTAACCACTTCCTCCTATTTCTTTGGCTTAACGTCACTTATTTTGACTTGGTCTCGATCAGTATCCAATGTTCTTTCAACCGAATTTATTCAGCTCCCTTTGTCTCTGCTTGCTGTAGCTGCTACCTGACAATCTCTAGCTGGGACAGATGCATAACCTGCAGGTTCAGCTTAGGAAATTTTTAGGACATAACATTTATATTATTGTTTATTATTTTATTATATTAACTCTCTTGAAATCTAGGGTTATACTGATTAAAAATTAATATTATAATTTACTATGTAGAAATTTAAAAGAACTAGAAGGTTATTTCACGATCACAATTATTAAGTCAATGTCTATAACTTTTTTTTTCACTTTTCTAAAGTGTTTGATTCAACACTTCAAATTCACATTAGTAAATGATCTAGGGCATCGTTCTCTTCACGAACTCGTTTTGTAATTAAATCACAATGATTCGGTGGAAGAGTAAAAAATTTAGTAACTAAATCATATTGATTCAGTTGACTAGAAGAACACAATGATCCGGATAATGCCAACCATTGATCTCCTCATATAAACGAAGAGTCACAAATTCATTAACTAAATCAAAATGATACAATTTACATAACCAAGAGTCACAAATTGGGTAACTGATAACCACAATGATTCGGTTCATATAATGACCAAGAGTTACAAATTTAGTAACTAAATCATATTGATTTTGTTGAAGAGTAACAGACTTAGTAACTAAATTACAATGATTTAGGGCCTGTTCTCTTCGGTATAAAACAGCTGAACTGAACTGAATTGAACTTATTGGAGCTGAACTGAACTTATTGGAGCTGAACTGAACTGAACTGAACTGAACTGAACTGAATTGAACTGAACTGAATTGAATTGAATTGAATTGAATTGAATTGAATTGAATTGAATTGAATTGAATTGAATTAAATTAAATTGAATTAAACTGGATGTAATAAATATATAAATAATATTTTAAACAATAATAATATGAATATTAAATAATAATTATAATGATAAGTAATAATAATGAATAATAATAATAGTATTTTGGATATTTTTAAATGATAGTTATAAATAAATAATATAAATAATCATAAATTAATAATAATAATAATTAATGATAATAATGATAATTAATAATAATTATTTTATATTATTTGTATTAATATATTAATACTTGATGATGATATATAATAACAATAATATCTAAGAAGTAAATTAATATTACTATTTTAATAATTAGATTTAATAATATAAAAATATTTAGTAATAAAAATAATGATTGGGTTAGACCGCGAAAATTACATCATAAACCGTCTTGATGCGATTTGATTGGTTTATGGGCTAAAAAAAGTGGGTTTATTTGTGTTTTGACCTAAACCATGTTCCTCCTAATAATAATAGTAATAACAATGAGTAAAGTTATAATAAACAAAATAATATATAGAAACAACAACAACAATAATAATAATAATAATAATAATAATAATAATAATAATAATAATAATAATAATAATAATAATAATACTTAATAGTAATGATATATTTTAAATAATAATAATAATGATAATAATAATGATAATAATAACAATAATAATAATAATAATAATAATAAGAGTAATTAGTAAAATAAATTATACCAACATAATAATAATATTTAACAAAATGGTTATAAAAGAATGGAGATGAACTGAACTGAACTGAACTGATGAGAGCTGAACTGAACAGAACAGAACTGAACTGATGGGAGCTGAACTGAACTGAACTGAACTGAACTGAAAATAAGCTGGGGAGAACAGGCCCTTAGTTGATTGAAAAAACACAATAATTTCTATTATATAACTTAAAGGGGAGGAAGATGGTGTCCCTTACAAGACTCTTATATACTTTTAAGGAATTTAAATTGTTATATATATCAAGGGTATGTTCTCTTCGGCATAAAACAACTTAACTGAAAAGTAGAATATAATCAGATGCAATTAAATAGTGTAATGGTGTTAATTAGGGAGAGGTTATAAAAATTTTAAGAGTTTTTTTGATAATATAATGTAACTGAAAGTAGAACAGATTATTATTACCATTATTAGATTAATGAGTACTAATATATATACATGTCCACTTAATTATTTTAAAAAGAGAAATATTATGTTGTCTTTAAATAATTTTGTTTCATACAAAGTCCATGTAGGCGGCAAGTTCAAACAAAAATTTAGTTGTCCATACAAGCAATTTCAAGCAAGAAAAGAAACGTAAAATAATATGTCCTTGCCCTCTATAAACGGAAGAGTACTATCAGCTACACTTCTTACTTCTACGAGAATATTGTGTTTTACGAGTCACTGGAGTGTGTATTAGATGGTTAGTTTGGATCTTTGATGTGTATGGAGCAAGCAAATGAAGGAGGGACTATTAGCAGTAGCAGTATTGCACTTTTGCTCGAGCTAGTTTGGCGAGCCACATGAGCTACCAAGTATGTGGGCCATAACTTTTGAGATAATTGGACGTAAATAATATGTCTCCTAAATGATTATTGTGGGCAAGATCACATGAGAATGCTCCTTACATGAGAAATGAGAATGAATCTCAACCACACGATTGGATTAGAGTTACAACACTTGTTCATTAGAGTTATACTTGTATTATTCTCTATTATTTTATATTAAATATTTGTATTATTGTCTAATATTTTATTATTTATATTACTATTAGCTGATTAATTATGTTATTAATATAAATTTTGTTGAAGTACCACAATGTATAGTATTATACTTGTATTATTGTCTATTATTTTATTATTCATACTACTACTAGTTCTGAAGCCCGTGCGTTGCACGAGTTATTATATATTTTAGTTTTGAAATTTTTTGAAAATCATAATTATGTTTGTATTTCTTATTAATGTCATCATGGTATGCTATAGGTTCAAAACTATATGTTTGTATTTTTTATCTTTATATAACTCAATTTTTATAAGTATGATTTTCGAAAATCATAATTGTAATTATTACATATAATACGCTATTTTTATAGTTAATTTTATATGTATTTAAAATAAATAAAAAAATATTACGTTATTTTTCATCTAAATAAATATATTTTCATAAGTTGTAAAATTATATTGTATATGGAACTTAGTTCGAAACATATTTCAAACATTCTCGATGGTAAACAAATATAAGATTGCGAATTATGTAGCAAAAAGCTATATTCAATTTACATAGTTGAATAATTTAGGTTGTTTATTCAAAATCATAGTGTAATCTTCACTTATTAAAAACACCTCATATGTAATTATATCTATGTGACCCTCTCTCTCCTTATCTTTTTATCTTGATTGCTGATGTTTTTTCTAAAATGATCCAGAAGAAAGCTCAGGCTAAACTGACTCATGGGGCAAAAGCCAGTCGCAGTGGTCCAGAAATGTCTCACTTTTTCTTTGCAAATGACAGTTTACTCTTTACTACAGCCTCTCGGCAGGAATACCTGACTATAGTTGATACTCTCAACAAATATGAGCTAGCATCCGAGCAGAAAATTAACTATGAGAAGTCGGAGGTTTCTTTCAGCAAAGGAGTCAGTTCTACTACTAGAGAAGAGTTGAAAAATGTTTTGAATATGCGGCAGGTTGAGCAACATGCGAAGTATCTTGGTATCCCCTTTATCTTGGGTAGGTCAAAGAAGTCTATCTTTGATTCTCTTCTAGATAGAATTTGGAAGAAACTCCAAGGTTGGAAGGAAAAGTTATTGTCTCGAGCAGGGAAAGAAATCTTGTTGAAATCTGTAATTCAAGCTCTCCCCACTTATCTTATGGGAGTTTACAAACTCCCTTCTTCCATCATTCAGAAGATCCACTCAGCTATGGCTCGATTTTGGTGGGGTTCCTCGGACACTCGTTGGAAAATTCATTGGCTAAATTGGGATTCGATGTGCACTCTAAAATGCTTGGGGGCATGGGTTTTAAAGATTGAGTGTCTTCAATGATGCTCTTTTGGCCAAACAAGCATGGAGATTAGTTCGTGAGCCTGATTCTCTCCTCGTGCATGTGTTAAAAGCAAAGTATCAGTCTAGTTGCGATTTTTTGGATGCTCCTCTTGGGTGTTCAACTAGTTACTCATGGAGTAGTATATGGAGTTCCAAAGCGTTACTCAAAGAGGGTTTGGTGTGGAGGGTTGGTAATGGTACCCAAATGAACATTTGGGATGATCCTTGGGTGGTGGATGAAAGTGGGTGTTACATCACTAGCACGAGGAATGATGAGTACACTTATGTAAGTGAGCTTATTGATTTTGACAGGATGGAGTGGAATGTGGAGTTGATTGATGAACTTTTTAATGAAAGATATGTTCGGTGCATTCTTAGCTTCCCCCTAAGTAGTATGCCCTTGAGGGATAAGTTAACTTGGGCTTTTACTAAGAATGCTTGCTATTCGGTGAAGATGGCTTACATGCCTGGCAAGGGTGGTAATCTCGAATACTTTCATCACGCATGGGTAAGTATTTGGAGTATGGATGTCATCCCGAAAGTGCGCTATTTTCTATGGCGATTGTACACTTATTCTCTCCCTACTCGCAGTTTGCTCAAGTGGCGACATATGCTCGACAATGATGATTGTCCCCGTAGGTGTGGCCATGCTGAATCGACAGTGCATGCGATATTTTTGTGTCCTTATGTGAGAGACTTATGGTATGACAATGGTTGTGAAATGTTCTTGCATGACATCATGAGCTTGCCCACAAGTGATGCAGTAGTAAATTGGAAGAATTTTGATGCGAAATCCGAACAAAGGGAGCCTTTCTTGCGTGGGTAATATGGAGTGAACGAAATTCCTTGGTTTTCAATGAGAAATCCACTCCTCACAACATTCTTTTAATTTGGCTCGTGTGGGTCGACTTGCTGAAGACCATAACAAATATGTTGCGTGTCTCTATCAACCGCAGGTATGTCGTGCTCCCTCAAGCCCCGACTATTGGACTGCCCCCTGCTGGTATGCTAAAAATAAATGTGGATGCTTCGTTATCGGTGGAAGGCTGGATTGGTCTTGGCGTGGTTGGGCGTTGGTCGGATGGTAGTGTGCTTTTTGCGGCTTCCCGCCAGCTTCGTGCATTCTGGACTGCTGAGATCGCTGACGCCAAGGCAGTGGAGATGTGTGTGCGTATGGGCGTAAATTTGGTCTTCATGCAGTGGTTATTGAGTCGGATATATGTGATTAATCGTTTGTCAAAGCATCCGATATTTCTTACGGAGCTTGATCTTATCCTTCATAATATTTTGTCATGTTGTGTCTATTTTAGATCCATTATATGATCCCATGTTAAGTGGGATTGGAACTATGTGGCTCACCACTTAGCAAAGCTAATCCCTTTTGGGATCGAACAGATTTGGGAGAACCACTATCCCCAGGAAGTGGTTCCTTATATTTTAATGGACCCTTTGTCCCTTGATCTACCATAGCTTATTTTTCCCCTCAAAAAAAAAAAAAAAAAATATTAAACACTATTTTTTTTAAAAAAAATCAAAATGAAAAATAATGACATGTCATGCTTTGGTGGAGCTCTCTATAACATTTTAAGGTTGTTTTTGTAAAATAATACTCTAATTTTTCATCATATTGCTATAGATTTTAATTTTTGTTGTAACAACAAAATTTCCTTAATATTTTTTTGTTGGAATACTAAATAGTTTTGGTTCAGTTGAGTAAAGCTGGTGCTTGGATCCTCTAGAATTCTAAAAGAACTCTACAATATAGAGTTTGAGCAATATCAACATTGAATAAAAACTCAATAACTCATATATTATCTTTCCAAAACCCACACTATTTTTTCTCATCAAAATCCACCACCTTATTTCTCCCCTTTCACCAATACACACTCTTGATATTAAAATGTATGGTTCATATATGATAAGCGTGTCGCGCACCTAACAAAAATAAATAACCTAACTAATCCTCCTAACTATGTAGTAGGGTAAGTCAGAGTCGATCCCACAGAGAGAAAGTTGCTCTATGATTAGCCCTTAAATAATGGTAAGACTAATGGAGATTAATATCAATGATCGTCGAAGTAACTATACTAATCAATATATAAATAAAAGACTCTACAGTTAAGTATCTCCACTCGCACGAAGTATTACAAAATAATTCCAACCCCAAATTAATCAATTAAATGTTCACAATGAAAAGTCCACCCTATAAAGTACCATAGACCTCTCCCGAGTATCTATGGCTTCTCTTATATGCATTCAAGCCTACTCCCGTGGAATCATGCAAATTAAAGACATTAAACACGGTACTTTAACATCCTAACAATCCATTCTACCTACTCCCGTGGAGAACTTCATGTCCTTAATTGAAATACTCAAATCCATCAAAATCCAACTCCCGTTGTGATCAAGACAATGGAATTAGAACAATACTAGTTATCCTTAGTCTAGTATTGAAATATGCGCAATCAATTAAGCAAGAACAATTAACAATTAATATGAGAATTTAAAGAAACAATCATGGATTAAATCATACTAGGGTTCAACTTAACCATAGATAAAAGAAACTACTCTATCATGAAATAAATAATGAAATCTAAATCTACCAAGAAAAGCATAATCAAAGAAATCAAGGAAAAAAACTAATGAAACTCATGAATTAATGAAAAAGAATAAAAACTAGGGTTTACACTAAAAACTAGAGAGAAAGAGAGGAGAGAAAACTAAAACCTAAAACCTAAAATAACGTGAGAGGGAAGAGAAGAATGAAAAACCTATCTAAATAATATTCACCTAATATGACTAGGAAAGTAATTTTACAAGATAAGAAAAGTCTTAATTAAATCATTAATAGGCGGATTAGTGATCCGCGCGTACGCGTGACAAATTCCAGCAGAAACAGTCCAACTTCAAAAAGGCATAACTTCTTGAATAGAAGTCTCCTCGGGGCGTGCCACCTATCGTTGGAAATATGTTCAAGTCTAGTTTCCAAATCTGCTGGAATTACTCGATTTTAAGAAGCACATCAAAAGTTATGATCAGAAGAGTAGACGTGACTCTTTTTCACATTTCTTCTAATGATTTTCCGCTTCGTTTTTTGCTCAAACTCGTACTATGATATATCCATACGATCCTTATGCATTGTAAATCCTTTCCAAGTGCTCCTAATCCTCAAGTTTAGCTAATCATACTCCAAATACATCATCAATGTCTGAAATTCATCAAAAACACTAAAACATACCGAATAGGAGTAGAAAAACATAACTTAAGAATATAATGCAATAATGAACCTAAATATGAAACTAAATGCTCTAAAATGCAACCTAACTGCACCTAAAAACTATATATAAAAATGACTTATCAATATACAACTCTACCTTGTAGAATTTAATTTAAAATCTAGAGGATCCAGATTCGTAAGACTAAGGTTTTGAAAGATAAGGTCTTCCAAACATATGTTTTACCCGTCCCTCCGTAGCCGACACAACATCCAATGCTTCCCGATAAATACGCGGTTGCTCATCAGCTAAACGTTTATACAATTTTTCATGTTCCAAGGTCATTTCCTCAATGTCATAAGAAAGCTCATCTGCTATGAGCTTGTTTTGTCCTTCAAACATGATTAGTTCATCTAGAAAAGGCATTTCACTAAATCTATCCAAGCTGCTACCATTACTTTGGAGCATGTTTCAATCTTAGCCAATGCAAAAGCTTCAATTTGATTGTCAGTTAACTGGAGATCTGTGAAAACATATAAAAAAAATACAGTAACCTATTAAAAGTATGCACGTTGCTAAAAACATATCTCACTTCTGACTCAACAATGTTATCTTAGTTGTTTACCTTTATTTTTTTGAATAGCACGCTGCTTGTAAAGAATGTCATTAGACAATAACAGCCTAGTCTTCTGCCAAACTTCCTCCGGCTTCGACATACTACCATATAATAGTAACATGGTGAACAAATGTCTTAGGTAGTGTCCTGATTCTCTATAACTTGCTTCTGTTATTGCGTCAATATATTCCTTGTCATCATCAAGTAACCCCCTTGCTTAGCAAGCTTCATTGAATGTAGGATACACTACACCATCAATCATTCTAATGTCTTCACAGGATGTCGCACCTATTACAAAATTCAGTAAAGTTCTAAGATAGAACTTCTCTCCACATCCAGATGAGACGTGGTAGATTCGTCCTATTGTGAAACCTTTAGCTCTTGGTGTCCACTCTCTCTAAGCCTGTTTCCGAATAAATTTTGTAGGGACTCCACATAAGTAAGCTCTCTAGCTTCTTCATATTTTTGGTTACATAAATCCTTGAGTTAAATCCTGTTGTAAGATATGTCCGCCCTATGTTTAAGATTGAGATAAAAATATTAGGGTTTTTCTATGTTATACCCTTGTGTTTCTTCCGTTTCTATGTTGTGCCCCAACTTTTCAAAAATTCCATACGATGCCCTCAAGCTTACTTGCTTTTTTTAATGCACGATGCCCAAATTATGGATTATATTTCATTAATTTCATTAATTTTTTAAATTCATTGGACCTAATTTGACTTATACATAGTTTAACCCTTAGAGGGATTATTCACTAATTAGATTCGTTTCACTAGATTATAAAAAGTAGACGAAATCAATGACGTATATTAGTGGTAGGAGCATTGTGCGTCAAAAAAGGTAAGTTTGAGGGTATCACGTGAAATTTTTAAAAGCTTGGGGTCTAACGTAGAAACTGAAAAAACACAGGGGTATAATGTAGAAAAACCAAAATATTATCACATATTAATATGACACTTACAAATATGAAAATGAAATGCAAATGTTGATAATTCATATATAGTTCAATAGTGTACCACGAAAGCTCTTTACATAATGTAGACTACATGCAAAAAGAATTAAACAAAAATCAGCTTCGGTGTTAAGATATCCATCTTCAAATATATAACAAATTCATTCCAAATGGTTAACTATAATCGTCCAACTGCGAGTATGAAATTCAATAGTGTAGGGAACATTTTGTCTTAAATGAATATAGAGATAGTATGCAAATTAAAATTATTTAATTAGAATAGACTTACGTTTTATCCACTATCGCCAAATCTCTTTTAACCGAGTTTCCTCCAACTAACTCAATTGGTGAAACATATAGAATTAATCAAATTGAATCTTAACACATCCAAAATAGTATAATTAAAGTTAGTTTCATTCAATCTAAGCATAATATTAATTTAATCTAGATAGAGGGGTAGTAAAAGTACCGAACACCATATCCATATGATTGGCATGAACATGGAACCGGTTCAAAGCAACTAAATTGTAGAAGAATGTGGAAATTGCAACGTCATCATGCTCTCGCGTATCACAATTTTTTCCTGATGCTATTGTCATTTTTTTCCAATTTGGAACGATTTTATTATTCTCATTGGCATGTACTACTTGTACCCTAAGGAGTACATAAATAAATCCCTCATGAAACCTTCCTATGAAGTTTTCAACATGGGCGAGAATATAGTGCATTGTGCGCACTCACCCTATCATTAAAAACAAAATGAAAGTTGATAAGAATGTCATGTACCATTGTGAAATAAATTTACACTACATTAATCTAAAATTTCTTTTACCTTGACATCAATAAAAAGCATTTTCCATATCTGCTTAGTTGTTCTGCAGTGATTGTAATTGAATACATTGTAGTTACGAACCAATCGAGCACTAACATTATATCCTCGTAACCCGTAAGGATATAAATGCATAAAGGGTGGATAATAGCACTTCATCCTGAAGATAATGTTAGACATAGAAATATAGTTAATATAATTTAAAAATGAGTAACATGATATATGTACATCTACATCATATTACAATATGTTAGGTATCAAAATAAGATCATAATCGTAATGAGGCAATTCATTGAAGACTATACGATCACAATATGAGCATGAGATTCTTAGGAAGTAACTCATAATAGTAAAGTACATAAATTAGGTAGAATCATGACTATATTGCAATCAGTTACATTATGCTCTTATTACAAAGTGATATTTCAAGATTGTACATTGAATACGACTATTCAGAAGGAAATTAAAAACTTCTTTATATACGATATTCTTTGTAAATTTTTTTACCATTACCTTTGTTGTGTTCTCTGAGGTTCCGCGTGATAATGCCACATAGAGTTGCTTGTAGCTGAATACATGATCTGGTAGGTATATCCAATATAGGGTGTAGTTTACCCCTAAGACTTGTTTATTGTCAAGGCAAAACTAACCTTCAGAGGAAACTGCTTTCTAACCAACTCAAATGGCAACTTTATATCTTCATCACTCTTCAACGGGATTTTGGGCGGGAAAACTCTGTTTCCCCTAGAATGCCCTGTTAAAATTTTAGCATCTATAAAATGGTCCTTCAGTCCACGACAAAGCAACCGTGTTCCATTGCAAAGTCCATTCTTAGGATCGATGTTTCTCAAAAGCATTAAGAGACCCCAAGTTTCATAGTGAGAGCATGAGGAGGCAATCTCGAAGCTGAAATTGAATTCAAAAACTCTTGCTGATACAAATTACTTCTATCTTCGAGAACAGAATAAATCGAATAGTATGTTTTTCCTTCTCCGAGAAATTTCTCAACAACCTAAGCATTTATCTTCTCAGCATCTTCATTGAGGGGTGTGATGGCCCTTTCAACCATATAATTTCCTTCTCCCACATGTTGACTTAAATTTGGAAAAACCTGGTCAATCAACATTTCAATCGAGACATCATCAGTTGATGGTATTACCATATGGTTTAGCAGTTTCATGTGATCTGACACGGTAGGTTCATCTCCGTTGCCGATTGAGAGCAATCGAGTAGCAAATGCGTTGTCATCTCCTGATCTCATATTTTCTCTCAAATGAAAAATACTGACGTGTCTCCAAATAGTGGACTTGACAAATGACGCATCAATCACTTGAGCTCTTATTCCGTTCCGAACCACTAGTAATAGTTGTTTGAAATCACCACTAAACACAATATTTTTTCCTCCAAATGGTAAGTAGTTTTCCATTAAGTCTTTCAATGAACGATCAAAGGCTTCAAAATGATATATGTGTGTCATTGGAGCCTTATCTCATATAATTATGGCAGGGTTTAGTAAAGTGGCAGTTTTGGAACACTTGGTGAATTAGCAAGTTGATTTGCTATCAGGTTGCAATTGGAGCTAAAACGTTGAGTGCGATGTTCTTCCCTAATGCAACAACGTCATTGCAATTTCGGATGTTGCGTTGGGAACAATAATTTCACCTCTTCCTTTTACGGTTTCTAAGAGTGCTCTGTATAAGAATGTTTTGTCGATACCTCCTGGACCATCAACGAAAACAACATCCATAATATGTCGTTGATCGCTATTAAGAGTGTCAACACACGCTAAGTCATCTTCTAGAACTAGCACAGAAAAGTACCGCTCCATGATTGCGGGAAGATCGTCGATGTTCTCAGTACTTTCAAGTAAACTTGACAACTCAATGAAGTCATAAATTCTTTTTTTTCAGCGGCAGTAATAAACGACTAAGTCCTGCAGAAGCTTGTAAGTGAGAACAACATTGTTAGTTGTTGTGCTTGAAGATAGATAATCCTCAACCATGTACGTGAAGAACTCGTCCCATAGGACACGTAATCCAGTGGGTTGGCAGTATACCAAGATGGTTGTGAATAATCTTTGTAATGATGATGGCATTCTCACAAAAGATGCTTCTAGAAGACACTGACGGATGCTTTCATCACTCTCAATTAGACCAAGGGCTTCCGCAGCAGCTTTGAAGGTCGTTTGTGTGACACCATTGACAGTTCTCAGATGTTCAGATGACTGGGGACCTCGCATGTGGTTGAGCAATAATCTCAGGTAAAATATCTCTCTCCTTCAAGTGGAGAAGCTATGTACAATCGACCAATAACTCGCTTTTTATTTCTCCTTATCTGCCACTCACACCTGGACTTAAGCCACCTGTAGTGCTTTGGAAATTCTCTATAAAGATATCTTCTTGCACCTGGATCAACTTCATTCATCTTAAAGAAATGAGTCATCATCGTTCGTGAGTTTCTCGAGTCTTCTAATACGTTTGAAATCAGGCAATTCTCTTCGAATCTCACTTGATGCATGTTTGGCAAATGCACTTGCTACCAATCTACAAATGGATACATTCGAGTTAAAGAGAATTTGTAGATTTTCCAAAAAGCTTCGGGTGCACAAATCCATCTCGCATCCACATATTGTGCAATCTCATCACCATTCTTAACTTTCATGGATACTCTATTTGAACCCTTATGTCTATATTTATAAAGATATTTGACACACTTAGTGCTGCTGTATATCTCTACTTTAAGAGCAAAAATGGATTGTAGGAAACTACCCATCGGTTGTCTACTTTTATCCGAGAATTTTGACGCAATAGTACAGGTGGACGATCTTGTCGGCGGCGATATGGAGGATATGAGTCATTTCTGCATTGTTGCATTAGTAAATGACTTTGGGAATCCTTTCTTACAACTCCCTTGTTTCATGCATGGAGAATCCCTGTTGTGAACACCACATTGACTATGGATCATGTGTTTAAGAACTATATTGTATAATTCTGGTTCTTGTTGTTCATCTAAAATTGCTATTCTGACAATTATATCATAGTCATCCGGACTGGTTAACTTGTTAGTTTGTTCGAGGATCAACAACATATGAACATGCGGAAGACCGCTCTTTTGGAATTCAACTACATATACATAAGCAACCACCTTTTCAAGGATTCCCATTTCTAGAACGTCTTATTTTAACTCTTCAAATTTAGCATAAAATACCATTGTCATTAGATCTGGCCGATCATTTGGAACTTGTCCATGCAATAGTTTAGATTGTATTTTCGACTAAGATGGATTGCATGTCATTGTCAGAAATATGTCATGCTTGCCAAATTTCTGTACCAAGGCCATGGCATCTTGGTACCTCTAGTGCATATCTCGTGGGCTTCCTATGAATGAAGACGGTAGTATCGTCCTAACACTCATCTTCAATTGGGATTTTAGAAGTCCCACAATTGAGAATTGGAGAGGAAGCAAGAGTAACAAGGCACCTGTGTATCAAAAGGGGCTTGTATATGTACGAGTGTAATGTATGATTGTTGGGCCTTACATATTTAATAAGGATTAGCTTGACAATTATACTATACTTCTTATTATTTTGACAAGATTTTATTGGGCTTTTGCTAAATAAAGGCCCAGTGGATGTAAGTTAAGTTAAATTTTCTTTTTATTTTTGAAATTCAAGTTCACCGGCCGAGCTTGGCTTTGATCTTTTCGAGCTCGAGCCAAGCCATCATTGAGCTCGTCGAGCTTCGAGCTCTTGGTCAAAGTTAATTATCTCTTTGCATGATTTTCGATTTTCATTTGTAATTTTTGCTTTTTAGTTCTTTCAGTTGGGCGGCAAGATTATAGCTTTATTTTCATTTTTCTTTGTTTCTTGCTTTTTCAAGTAAGTATTGTAATTTGTTACTTGGTTTATACTAACACTCATCTTTAAACATGCATGAAGATCCTCTAAAAAGAAAAAAAGGGAAAATTTAATGCACTACTCTACAACAATCCATGACATTATATTACTCATAGACTCCCACATTGAACATAATGAAGACTAAGATGGAATGGAGAAATGTTGAAAGTTTTGTAGTAAATTGGTCATGTTCCTAGAGTCCCACATCGGTGTGTGATAAATCGTATGAGGGATGAAATACTATAAAAAGGAGTGTAGAGCAGCATAAAGATATCACTTACGGGGTCAGCAATTCCGAAGCCATATAGTCCTAGTTAGATGATGGGCTGGAATATGGACAATAATTAAGGAATTAAAATCGTAAAGCAATTTTTATTTTCTTTAAGAAGCATATAAGAAAATAACGCTAAAAAGAATGTTTACATTGTAAATTAATTTATTACTAAGCAATCGAGTTGAGCTCAAGTCGAGTTTTTTGAGCAAACTAGGTTCGAATCGAGCTTTGCTTAGTAAACTGAGCTCGAGTCAAGTTTCTGGAGCAAACCTAGCTCGAGCTTGAGTTGAAAAAAATCTTAACGAGCACGAGTCAAGCAAAAGTTTAATGATCTTAATGAACATGAGCCGAGTAGGATCGGAAAGTTTACGAGTCGAGTCGAGAAGAGGTGTGCTTGCGATCGACTCGCACCCCTAGTGAGAGTATATCACAAAGTTGAGTAACATTTAAATTGTGTTTGATGTATAAAAGCAGTGAACTTGAAATAGTTGAAAAATATCAAGAAATTAAGTTATGCCATAAGTTCAAGTACTAAAAAAAAATTATCATGACAAAATTTATATGTGAATTGGAGTACTATCATAAAGTTGGGTAATATGTGAATTTGGTTCGGGTGCAGTTAAAATCAATTTAAAATCATTTTAGTTTAAATTGATTTCAGTTCAGATCAGTTTCAGTTTCACTTCAAATCAATTCAGCTACATATTCAATTCAGTTCAGTTGATCGATCAACTTTTCAGTTTTTCATATTTATTTTCAATTACAATTTGTTTCAGTTCAGATGCAGTTCAGTTTTCATTTTTTATTTATAGTTTATTTCAGTTTCAGTTCATCATTTTTTAGTTGATTTAAGTTACAGTTACTCCCAGTTCAGCTTTATTCAGTTTAAATTTCAGTTGTTTCAGTTCAACCAACAGTTTATTAACCAAATTGACAACTCTAATAATTTGAAATTAAATGCTATAATATAACAAGTTAACTACATAAAAAAGACGTAGGGCCTGTTCTCCCCAGCTTATTTCCAGTTCAGTTCAGTTCAGCTCCAATAAGTTCAGTTCAGTTCAGTTTAGTTCAGTTCAGTCCAGTTCAGTTCAGCTCCATTCTTTTATAATCATTTTGTTAAATATTATTATTATGTTGGTATAATTTATTTTACTAATTACTCTTATTATTATTATTTAAATATATATCATTACTATTAAGTATTATTATTATTATTATTATTATTGTTTCTATATATTATTTTTTTTATTATACCTTTACTCATTATTATTACTATTATTATTAGGAGGAACATGGTTTAGGTCAAAGCACAAATAAACCCACTTTTTTTAGCCCATAAACCAATCAAATCGCGTCAAGACGTTTTATGATGTAATTTTCGCGGTCCAACCCAATCATTATTTTTATTACTAAATATTTTTATATTATTAAATATAATTATTAAAATAGGAATATTAATTTACTTCTTAGATATTATTGTTATTATATATCATCATCAAGTGTTAATATATTAATACAAATAATATAAAATAATTATTATTAATTATCATTATTATCATTAATTATTATTATTATTAATTTATGATTATTAATATTATTTATTTATAACTATCATTTAAAAATATCCAAAATACTATTATTATTATTATTCATTATTATTACTTATCATTATAATTATTATTTAATATTCATATTATTATTGTTTAAAATATTATTTATATATTTATTACATTAAATATAATTCAATTTAATTTAGCAATCCAATTCAATTCAATTCAATTCAGTTCAGTTCAGTTCAGTTCAGTTCAGTTCAGTTCAACTCCAATAAGTTCAGTTCAGTTCAGTTCAGCTCCAATAAGTTCAGTCCAGTTCAGTTCAACTGTTTTATGCCGAAGAGAACAGGCCCGTAATGTTGAGTTTTCTTATTTTTGAAAACCTTAAGTTTCAAAACTTATTGTTAAATACCTCAAACTAAATGTAAGTTTTAACAACCTTACCTATTAGTAAAAATTAGATCATGTCCTTAAATTAACGATATGAAAACTTATTCAATTTCCTTATTATCTTGGACGAAAATCTTGCATGCGTCACATATCCTCAAAAGTAGCATGCACTTTTGGACTAATAATTAAGGTGTTTTGTTTTCTTCAAAAAGTGCAAACTTTGTCATATTGTCCAGGCCTCACATAAAAATGCACATGCCGTTGATTGTGGGAGTTGCTTTTTGAACTTTAACTAGAGACGATCACACACTTGCATGCGGCAAAAACCACATGAATGTATACATTTACTTCTATAAATTAATCCAATCACAACTTCGTAAAGGTTCTTCTTCTTGATACATTTTTTGCACAACTAATCTATAAGCTAGTAAAAATCATAATCAAATATGCCGTAAACTAACTATTACAATGAGATTAAACAATCACATATGTTTTCAGTCATGCTAGATAGTAGACAAGTATAATGGAGATTACGTCTAATCCATTCATGCGCGTCACTAATCAGATGACGAGTCATTTGGCTACCTCGAAGATAAATATAACATGTCTTCAGTCTGTTGTCTGGGCAGTAGGCTTAACAGGCACAAGGGCCTTCTGCTTATCAGCTTTCTGAGCTGCCTCTGCTTGCTCTCTAAACTTCTTATATATATCTCCTTTATAAAACTCCCGAGTTCTAATCACCAATATAAAAGAAATCAATGCACCAAATAAGGTAACGCCTGCCAAAATTATAAAAGATAACCTATAACAACGTGTTCCAAGGCAAGTTAATTCCTTAACATCTGACCTTTTTAAACCCCTCTTAGCCAACTCCTTAAGAGCCTCTTTATCATATAACATCCCAGTAACCTTAACATTGAGTATATAAGACCCAAGTGGGCTAGCCAACTGCCCACAATTGAACAATGTGGAGTAGTACTTGAGCCCAAACAACTCGGAAATGATTGCGAACAACAGGGGCAACTGAGCCCCAAACGAGAACCCGATGATCACTGATGCCACATACACAGAACCTGGGATAGGGAACGCGATGAGGAGGTGGCCCACGCACGCGAGGAGCAGGATAAGTGTCATCATTAACGGCCGTGGGAATTTCCACTTAGCTAAGAGCGTTTCTGAGACAAACCCAGCAAAAACTCTGCCAAAATAGTTCCAAATGCTCACTAGTGACACAAATGAGCTAATTGTCTTAGTTGGGTACCCCAATGACTCCCCAATTTGTCCCAAATTATCAACAGCGGTTAAACTTGCACCCAATCCACACAATGTAGCTAAGAACAAAATTCCCATATCAATGCTAAAAATTGCTTGCAATATAGTATAGTCATCCCCTCTTTCTGGCTTGTTACATATGGTAAGAAAACATGACTTATCCTTCTTCTTCTTCTCATTACTACCACCATCAATAAAATCCAGCAGCTCTTTCTCGCTATCAACAAATTTATCACCATTTGAAGACGGACAAGGAAGAGGACGAGGAGGATCATCATCAACATCAACATCAACACCAGTTTCGATTCCAGCCCCCCGGCTTCGAATCAACAAGTAGTACTCTTCCTTAATTGCAATCAACAAAGGCAAAAATAACATAGCACAAACAACAGAAGCACTAGCAGCATATGCCCCTCTACTGAAAACCATAGTTCTCTCCAAAATGGTCATCATCATAAGAAATAAAGCCAACCCAATTGACACATACAAAAAATGGTAAAAAACCTTAATCTCATTCTCTTGCCTACACACTTTTAACGTCCTAATTGTATACACAAAAACCACAGAAATTGCAGCAGGTAACCAACCAATCAACAAAATCAAAGATTTAGAATCATTACCATAAATTGCCAAATAAATCTGTGTCATCACCGCACCACTCAATCCCACATAACCCTTTAACAAACCCAACATAACTCCCCTACTTTCTGGGAAGTTCTTCACACAAGTAACCAACGCACCAGTATTCGCAAAGTTCTGCGAATTCGCACCCATCATAATGTACAAACACATATGCCACACTTTTGGGCGCGAGATTTTGTAAGTAACAGCAAGCCAAATCATGAAATAACCTGCAAAATTCATGGCTGAACCAATTAATAAAACTGCCCAAGTGGGTATTACTTCGGCTATTAGTCCAGAGAAAACACCCACATTAGCACCCAAATCTTTGAAGAAACCCAAAAGATTAAGGGTTGATTGATTATATCCTAATGATGATTTAATCTCTTTGGAATATATTGCAAAGAGATATGTTGCACCGGCACCTGCCATAATTAGAAAGGAGGCAAATACTGTAAACCATCTTCCTTTTATAACTTGTACCGCGAAATCTACCGCTTTCCCACCATTGTTTTTGTTCATAGTTTCTGTGTTTTTTTTTTTTTTTGGTGGGTATTTTTGAGATTAATGGAGTGTGAATTGAAAAGGGTTTGTTTGGTTTAATGTTTATGTGAATGAGGAGAGAGGAAGAGAGAAAATTAAGTCTTGAGTGTGTAGATCTGTTTTGGTATTTTTTTCGCTAACAACATGTTTTCATTCAGATCTTTTTAGCTATGGGAAAGGATAAATTAAAGATGAATGGCCCAAGTTTAAGGGGGGAAATAATAGCAGTTTTGAGGAAGAAGACAAACAGAGAATAGTGAGTGTGGAATAGTATATTACTACTGTTCTTGATTTTGTGGATAGAGACATGGAATAGTTATTTCAAATTTTGGAACGATTCTTTTTGAAAAGTTTATTTGGAGTGCAAGTGTGTGATTTAAAGTTTAAAGAATGATAAGGAATTAAGGATTAACGATGTGAACAGTAGGTCAGACATTAGTTCGATGAGGTTGGGACAAAAGGTTGCTCAACGATGATGTAATATTTTAACTCTTAGTTCATGATAAGGTCTTTTTTTATTTGGTCAAGTTACAAAAATGTGGTCTTATTAAATTATAAATGGACAGTTGGAATCTACTCTACTCATATTGTTGTTGCATCGACCAGTTTTTTCTTTTCTTCAAAACAATAAAAACAAAACAAACAACATCAACGCTCTTCTCTTGCCCTAGTAGCAAAATTATCATCCTTTTGAATCGTAACTCTAGAAACTTTTACCACAGAAATAAGTTGATGTTGCGCCGTCTTGTCTAGTAGAATTGCTTGTGCAGTATGGCGGTAGTCCGGCCGGTTATGACTTGGGGCTTGTAGCATCTGGATAGCTACAAAATTATTCGTGGGAATGATGAGATTTCGATAGTAAAGATTGTCCAAATAACATGAAGCTCTATATCACTATATGTATTGGATACGTTGTAGCAACAATAGATGCACCCTTATATAATTGAGAATTCCACCAAAGACTCTAGCCAATTCCGACACGCCATGTACCTCGCTTTTTTAAACATTTCCATGCACCATGAATTTTGACAATAGCAGCCAAGGATCTAAGATCCAACGGCCCCCCACTTCTTGTTTGATAGTGACTCGTGAAGATCTTAAAGAAGATGTAGCAGTCAACTGCTCCACTTTTCTCCAATAATGTTTGCTATTTTTCGCAATAAATTTGAGAACTTGAATAGTATTAACCTTTTGTTGTCGGAAGAACACATTGTTTCTATGGCATCACAAACTCCATAAAACAATAATAAAAAAGAGTAGCACCTTGATGGTTGTTATCACCTGCATTAGAGAAAAACAAATTAAGAACATTTCGGACTGAAGTATGAATAGGAAGCAAATCCTGATGCTCCACATTGATGCCTAAAGCTAAAGCTTTTCAAATTCGGCGAGTAATCCCACAATCATGAAACAAATGCTTTCGGGATTTCAACTTCCGTCGAGCAAATAGTACAGGTAGGATCCACAGAAATATGTTTTTTAAGTAGTCGTTGCCCAGTGGGGAAAGCGCCATTCAACATGTTCTAAGCAAACACTTTACTTTTCTGCAAGAATGGTAGCTTCCAAAATGTTTCATGTAGACAACGAATCGTGTGTTCCCATTTAATGATCCGATGATGAAACATACCTCGGTCTTAATTGGTCCGACCTAAGGGGAGAGTAATGTGAAAAGCCAACACAAAACTATTTTTAAAGTATTAAAGTTTATTTTCATTCTATTGTAAACCCCATTAATTCTTCCTGATGATTAATTTTATTTTGAGCCCATGAATAAAGTTTTGAGCCCAATTCTTTGAAAAGCCCAATAATTAATTAATTCTGATAATTAATCATTTCATTTTAATAAAAAATATTTTCAAAAATATTTTATTAATTAAAATCGCATTTAAGGACTTAAAAGATAAAATAAAATCGTTAAAACGCGTTTTATAAAAAAAGTTGTCAAAACGTGTTAAAAAGTAAGGCGGGACACCTGTCACACACCATTGTCCAACTGTGTCAGGCGCACCAATCTGCACCTAACACGTGGCACTATGCGCCACACAGAGTCGTGCGATTGGCACACTCCCCTGCGTGACGCACATGTTTTTTTCCTATCTTTTTTAAAGGCTGTACCACGTGTATGTAGCTGATTGGGCATGTTGCGTCATGCACCAATGTGCGCCTGACACATGTAATTGTGTGTCATGTAGAGACATGCGCCTAGCGCAATCTCTGTGTGATGCACATATTTTATTTTTCTATAAATAGGTCTTGATTTCCCACGCATTTTTATACGGTTTTTTCATACAACTTTCATATATACTTCGACACTTTTACGAACACTTACAAAACCTCTATACAAAACACATATTTTCAGACAAAAACACATCTAAACAAACACATCCAGACATTCATACATACGTTTCAATCTTCAGGCTTCACGATTGCCCTTCCATAAGGTTGTCAACATCTCAGACCCAAGCCACAGTATGATCATGAGTGTCCTTGAATAAATTTATTATTATATTAAAGTTACTGACGGTTTCTTTGATGATTTAGATCTTTAACATAAAAATCGTTCCTTTGTACATTCTAAGCCTTTTATTTCTTTTCTATTTATTTTACGTACATATGCATGCTATATGATTGTCTTGTTTTAATGCTTTCATCACCCTACATGTTATTTCTGCTAATCAAAGAGCTAAAGAACTTTTTTAACATCAATCACATAATTTAAGCAACCTGCTAGGTTCCCTGTAAATTGATTGCATAATTAACATACCACTAAAAAAATCTTTTATGTGTTTCCTGAACCAACCTAAACTAACTTATTTTTGGGGTGCATAAAAATATTTTATGGTTATTCTTCTGCATAAAAAATTGACATGAATCAGTATTAAATAGAGGCCAGTAATGGCCGATATGGTCACCGACCATGTTCGTACCCTCAACCCCAACTAGAGCTTTGGTTCATTAACCATTTATAAAATCAAGACGGGAAAATCATCATTGAATAAGTCCCTAAGTTATCCCTAAGATTTCCTATATCCGGTTAGGTTTATTAGTGCCTTTAAAGACTTGTTGGCGACTTCAAAACGTTTTCAATAAAACTTTTATGATGAGGTAGTCAAATACGAGCTCATTTGACGTATGGAAAAATAAAAACACGCTTATAATTTGGTGACCTCACTGGGGACGAGGATTTTAAAAAAAAAAATTATAAAATAAGTGGGTGAAACTCGAAAAATACCATTCATACACTTTTTGTGCATTAGAATGACATTACAGTTTTGCATATGCATGGCTATTGTTTAAGCCACTATAAGTATAACCCACCTTGCCTCATCAGCGCATGTTCTATACATAAGGCCACCTCGAGGGGGGGGGGGGGGAGGGGTTGCATTTTGTCTTTCCAAAAAGCTTCCTGAGCGATAGTGTTGGATCTTAGTCATAAACAAACCTACCTAACCATGGCATTGTTCTCTTGCTCCTGACTTGAAAACTGGACTGCGTCTTACAAGTTGCCACCTCTTTAAGCAGAGGTACGAAGCGTGGGATCAATCTCTTAGTCATGGACCTTTTCAAGCTTAACCTAAACCCGACCATAGTTTCAAACATAGAACTGGACTTTAGGTTGGAACTTTTGTATCCATGTTACATGACATTTGCTTGTGATTGCAATTTTGCCTGTTATTAACTTGTCAAATTGTCATTATTATGCATCATACCTAAAATCGCATCTAAATAGCATATAAAAGATCGTTAATTGGCCAAAATCTCGCCTAAATCCCCGAAAAACATGTCAGGGGAGCAGTGCACCAAGCGCAATAAGTTGTGCCCGACGCACCACTAACACGCGAAACGCACCTCTCGGTGCCGCGTGTAGCAATGTTGCGTGGCATGCAATCTGTGCATAACATAGTTTTCGTGAATTTAGTCCCCTTGGTGATTGATCCTATGTTCGGTTCGTCTGCATTCGCGTAAAAGCATGGCCATTCTAAGGGTCTCACCTAATTCAAACATAAAAATCAGTCTTTTCATGCAAGGTCGAGTCTATTCTAAAAAGTGCATCTAGAAAATGGTCATGGTAGAGTTAGAATTGTCATGCATTTCTCCCTTCTCCATGTTATCCAACTAATCTTCCTTATCAATCTTACCTTACCATATTCAAAACACACATTTTTCAAAATTAATCCTACACCCATGTTTGTTCTACCTTTTTCCAAAGCAAGAATTAATCATCGTCATACAAGACAATTATAAAAAAATAATAATTAATCCATCATCTTTTCCTAACAAAAGATAAAAACAAGGGGGATGTTTTAAAAAACAAAATTTTAAAAATTCTAAGCCCAATCCAAATGACCTTTAATCTAGTCCACTTGCATTTATTTTAGGCGTAGATCTGCATTAGAGTCCATTTTTCATTAATATTAGGTCCATGTAAATTTGACTCCATGCATTCATAATAGGCCCTCTAGCATTGGAGTCCATGTAAGGTCCATGTACGTTTATCCCATGTCAAAATCTAAGCCTATTTGCATATTTATGTGAACCTTAGTCTATGTCAAGATCAATCTAAGTCTATCCCAGTCTATCCAATCGAGTCCAATCCTAGCTCTTTTTCAATGTTAAGCCCATGTACACTTCTAGGTCTAACTTCGAACCAATATAAGACTAAGTCCGAAGTTAGGTCCATATAAGGCCGAACTCATTTCTTAAGTCCAATCCAGTCCGTTTCCAAACGCATATAGGACGAAGTCCAAACCATTAAGTATATGAAAGCTAGCATTCCTTAGATGGTAGTTGTTGTTTCGCTACTGTTGGTGTTGTCCTGTTACTACTCCGCAGCCCCACCCCGTCCTCTTCGTCTTGTTGCTGCTGTGTTGCGCCACATGAGGTGGCTGACGCCGGCGATACATTGACGCACCCCCTCTCTCTACTGCCCTTGTTGTTTGGTACTACCCAATCCTGTTTCTTGTTTTTCTTTTTTATGAGTTGCTGTATTGCTATACGATGCATAAAGATAGTTAATTTGTGATTGAGATTGTGATTGTTGTGCTTTCAACGCTTGTATGTTATGAGATTTCAGTTATAACTTGTTATTTGTCACACAACTCTTTTAATTGATTAAATTTTGTTGAAATTAGTTTGAGGAACCATAATTTCATAAGATAATTTGGATTCTAGTTTTAAGTTGAACATTGATTTATAAGACAGATAAGATTAAGAAGTTGGTTTAGTTTGATACTTGGTTCTGGAAGGGAGGTTAATATGTAGGAAATTGATTATTATGTGAACTTTATCATGCTGTTATTGGATTGAAATGTATAAGTTCCTAGTTCAGTTAAACTTTAGTGATTATCAATAAGAGCTGATGCGCAAACTTTAGTATTAGGAAAATACAAAATCAATTGAGGGTTTGTGTGTATCACCTCTTGAATTGCATATGTTGTTTATGAAGCTAAGTAAGATGTGGACTTGGATTAATTTAAAAGTTATGTTGATTCAAATGTTTTATGATGTATATATATATATATATATAACATGTAAACATTAGTTTCTAAATCCTAATTTGATAGGTTATGTATTAAGTAAACCTTGTTGATATTGAAAAGATGACTTAAATGTGAGATATACTTAGTATGGATAAACTCAAGTCCATTAGTTTACTTGACTTAAGTAATCTGGTTATCAGTTTTAGATGGTGGTTTTTTGGGTTTTGGAAAAATAATATACTTGTATTAGAGTAAGAACCACAACTATAAGTTGATATTTTTTGGAAACTACTTAAAAGTTGTGAGATAAATTATAGATTTCTCATTATGCAAAAGTATACGTTATGATCATTCTGAAACGACATGAAAGTATAGAAAGTATGACTCCGTAATAATCTCTACAAAACTCTTAAAAGAAAATGAAACGTTATTTATGAAAACATGTGATCCGTGAAATCCTTATGCTCTAAGAAGTATGTAACGCCTACTGGCCAGCACCTGCACTCCCTTTCCAACCATGTTTTATGATGCTTTATATGATAATTTATTTGTCATGTGCGAGATGTGAAATAGTTGCTAAGTAAATGATGTTTATGAAATGATTTGATGCTATGTAGTATGATGATTCTGATGATATGAAAATATGATTGTGATTACTTTTCATGATTATGATGATGTAATGTACTTATGGTTACGTTATGATTAAGATTTTGTTTAATGATTACGATTAAGATCACGAAAATGTGATTATGGTTCGTAAAAGGAACTGAACATGATAAAGTCAAGTGAAAGATGGTTCTTGACAGTATTTTACGGGTACCGCAAGTGTCACCTTTATCGTGGCCACCCGACGGATTACAGGTACCGCAAGTGTCCTTTGTTGTGGCCACCCGACGGATTATGGGTGCCACAAGTGTCACCTTTGTTGTGGCCACCCGACGGATTACGGGCACCACAAGTGTCAGCTTTGTTATGACCGCCCGACGGATAAATGATACTAGCCAAGTTATCTATATGACTTAAGTAAGATGGAAAGATAATGAGGAAGCTTATGATATGATATGAAATATTGTTGTGTGGATGATGTTTATTAGATGTTTTGATACTATGAAATATGATGACTTTGATGTTATGAAAATGTGATTATGATTGCAATTAAGTGTTATGATTTCACACACTACGTTATCGATGTATTAATTAGGAGATATGAAATGATTTATGCATATAAGGATTAACGATCAATGATATCATGAATGGTTCTAAAGTATATCTTTAAGAATGATATATGTTATCCTTTCCTCCGTTAAACACATGTTCTCTCTTGTCATATAGAATTTGGAGTTTAATTAAGCTACCATATGAGATACTATATTATTTGTAGTAAGTTATATGTGTTGTATGAGTTGCTATCAAAAGATTAAAGTAACAAAGTTGCAGAGCATTATCATTATCATGTTATCTTAAAATTCCTGAGAAGGAATCAATATATGAAAGTATCATAATGTAATGTATTAACTACTTAAAAAAGAACTAAAGACAGTTATGTAATTATTCCATGCTAAGCTTGGTTAACGGGAAGAAGTTATGACAAGTAAAAGATGAATGAATGAAAAATTAAAGATGGATTAAGTTATGCATCAATGTTAATGTTGCTAGATGGTTGTGATATGGTTATGAACGATGTGAACATGATGGTTTTGTGAGAGTCGTAGACACCGAAGCATGTCTTAAGAATGTTTTATGGGTTAGTACTCAGTGTGGTGCTGATATGTGTGTCAAATGTTTTTTCTTGTCACTATTGTGGCCTGTGATCATGGTGTGTGGCAGTGTTACAATAGTTTTAGGTTGAAGTTCAGGAGAACCTTTCCAAGATAGAAGCAGTCACGTGCTAAGAGTTCAGCTATGATATGTTTTACGTTTCTTTTGAGGCAAGGACGTTCCACTTTGTATTAGATGATAATTAATGGATTAGTTTTATTTCTAGTTCTAGATGAGCAATAATGCTCCTCATTCACTTTAGCTGCTGCTCCGCAGAAGCGTTGAGTTATGGATTTGGGAACATTTTATTTGTAATAGTTTTGCCCAAATTTACAAAGGAAATTCTGTCGAAATTTCTAGAGAATATTAATCTATTATTAAATTATTTCTTTAAAGAGTGACAAATCAAAGTTATGTCCCTCTAAGTTAATGTTAAATGTCGCCTTGTATTTTCCCATAGTGGAAAGTACGGCAGTAACGCGCCGACTAAGTTAGGTAGGTCTTCCGTTACTAATCTTGATTAATTAACTAAATAAGGATGTATGAAAGTCAGGGTGTTACAAATAACATGTTACTGAAAAATAGTCTTCTACGTGTTTCCTGAACCAACCTAGACTAAATATTTTTAGGGTGCATAACAATATTACGTGGTTATGCTATTGCAAAAAAATTGACTTGAATCGATATTGAGTAGACGCTAGTAATGGGCAACATGGTTACTGACCATGTTCGTACCCTTACTCCCGAACTCAATATGTGGTTCATTGACCATTTATGGAGTCAGGACGAGAAAATTTACATCGGATAAGTTCCTAATTTGTCCCTACGTTCCCAATATCCAATTAGGTTTATGAGACTTCCTTTAAAGACTTGTTGGCGACTTCAAAAATGTTTTTAATAAAACTTTCATAATGAGTTACTCAAATACGTGTTCATCCCGAGTAGGCGAAATAAAAATACACCTACAATATGGCGACTCCACTGGGGAGGATTTTTAAAAAAATTATTTTTTAAAAAATGAATGGGTGAAACTCGAAAAGTACGAGTCATACTCTTTTTATGCTTTAGAATGACATTACAATTTTGCATTTGTATGGCTATTTTTTAAGCCATCACAGGGACAATCTATCGTGCCTCACTAGCGCATATTCTATGCATGAGGCCACCTCGGGGGGGGGGGGGGTTGCGCTTTGTTCTTCCAAAAAAATCCTAAGCGATAGTGTTGGATCTTAGTCATAAGCAAACCTACCCAACCATGGCATTGTTCTCTTGTTCCTAACTTGAGAACTGGAGTGCATCTCACACGTGGCCACTTATTTAAGTAGAAGTACAAAGCGTGGGATCAATCTCTTTGTCATAGACCCTTTTAGACTTAACCTTAACCTAACCATAGTTTCAAACATAACACTGGACTTTAGGTTGGAACCTTTTACATTTGTGATTGTAATTTTGCCTGTTATTAACTTGTCAAATTGCCATTTTTATGCATTGTACCTAAAATCGCATCTAAAAACAAATAAAGATCTTTAAAATTGGCCAAAACCTTGACTAGACCCTAGTCAAGTTTTTGAATCGTAAAAGTTAAGTCCTAGGACTATAAAAGATCATTCCTTAGGTTTAGTTAGCATCTCTATGTAAACCATGCTTAGTCAAGTCTTAGGACTATAAAATTTCATTCCCTAGGTCTAGTTTGCATCTTTATGTAAACCCTAATCAAGTCTTCGGACTATAAAATTTAATTCTTAGAATTGTAAAATTTTATTTTCCTAGGTCTAGTTTGTATCTCTATGTAAACTCTAGTCAAGTCTTAGGATTATAAAAGTTAAGTATTAGGACTATAAAAGTTCATTTTCTAGGTCTAGTTTGCATCTCTATGTAAACCCTGGTCAAATAATGGGACTATAAAGTTAAATACTCAGACTAAAATTTCATTTCCCTAGGTCTAGTTTGCATTTCTATGTAAACCCTAGTTAAGTCGTTGGACTATGAAAGTTAAGTCTTCGGAATATAAAAGTTCATTTTCCTACGTATAGTTTACATTTCTAAGTAAGCCCTAATCAAGGTGCCAGATTATAAAAGTTAAGTCTTAGGACTATAAAAGTTCATTCCATAGGTCTAGTTTTCATCTCTATGTAAACCCTAGTCAAGTTTTCGGACTATAAAAGTTAAGTCTTAGTACTATACATGTTCATTCCCTAGGTCTAGTTTGCATCTGTATGTAAACCTTATCCAAGTCTCTTCGAACTATAACTTAAGACTATAAAAATTCATTTCCTAGGTATTGTTTACATCTCTATGTAAACCCTATTCAAGCCTCCAAACGTTAAAACACTAGTGCAAAAATAAGGAAGGGCTGCGCAGAAAAAGGCTCTCAGGGCTGCGTATTTTGACAGCAGCCCTTTTGATAGCAGCCCTTCACTTTTTAAGTAGGGCTGCGCTTTTCAAACGCAGCCCTTCACAATGAAGGGCTGCGTTTTTGGGCCCAAAAACGCAGCCCTTCCATATTGGAAGGGCTACGTTTTTGTGCCTAAAACGCAGCCCTTCTTTGTACAAAGGGCTGCGTTTTTGGCACAAAAACGCAGCCCTTTTGACCCATAGAAAAATAATAAAAAAAAATTTGACATTTTTTTACTCTTAATTAAGACAAAGAATAAACCAAAAACACTATACTTACCCTTCTGAAATTACATAAATTAATCAAAACAAAGACGAACAAAAATGAAAAAAAATGAACGAAAATGAAAAAAACGAACGAAAATACAAAAGAGAAAAATTATAGATCTGAAATTACATGAATTCATCAAAACAAAAATCAAGAAATTCTAGATCTGAAATTACATGAATTCATCAAAACAAAGATCAAGAAATTCTAGATCTGAAAAACGAAAAATCTATAACTTGTGGTTGTCGTTGCCGGAGTTCGACGACGAAAAAATGGTCGGAGTTCGACCCGGAGAGGGACGAACGGAGAAGGGCGTCGCGAGTGGTGGCCCTACCCAAATTATACACCAACCCAACAAGCACATACCAATATACCATGAAATTTAACCACAACTCACCCAAATTAAACCCATTTGTCATGTAAGAAAAAACAAAGAAAGGGAAACCATATTCATACATCAAGTCATAACTCATAAGTAGTGATGAAAAATCAAGATATGAAATAAGGTCAATCGAACCCCAGCACATGGTTTTTCTCTCTTCCCTTCTTCATCTGTGCTAGTACCAGAAACGTCGACGAAAGAAGAGTTTCTGAAAAACCCAGAAAAAACCCATCTTCAATGCGTTAAATTATGTTTTTTTGTGGGTGTATGTTAATTTTGTGTTGGTTGCATTGTATTGTTGAAAATTTGGATACCCATTTAGGTTCATTGAGATGGGTTTGTTAAAATTTGGCTTCTTTGGAATTGGGGTTAGGGTATAAGTCTTTGAGAGATATTAAAAGAGGGAGGGTGAGAGAGAAGAGGGAGGGTGAGAGAGAAGCGTGAGAGAGATAAGAGGGAGGGGGAGAAGGAGGCGTGAGAGAGAGAGAGAGGAGAGAGTTTAAATTGTGAGAATCCCTTAGCCCAATAATTCTTTTAAATGAAAGTTACTTAAAAATAAGCCCATAAAGGGCTGCGTATTTGTAAAAAACGCAGCCCTATAAGTTATAAAGGGCTGCGTTTTTTAGACAAGCGCAACCCTTTATCTAAAGGGTTGCGCTTTTCTTTAAAAACACAGCCCTACTGTAAAGAAGGGCTGCATTTTGAAGAATACACAGCCCTTCCAGCGCAACCCTTCCTTCTTTTTTCCCCTAGTGAAAGTTCAACTCTAAGTCTAGGTTGTAAGCCCTAATCAACTCTTCGGAATATAAAAGCTTGAGTGATACCTTTAGATCTAGCATGCTTATTCCAAATACAAGTTCAAAGACTAGCCTTCTATATAGCCTACCCTGGTTTGACTCTAGTCTACTTATTATAAGTTCAAAGTCTAGTGCTTAGCAAAGTCCGATCATTGAGTCCAATCTACTTGCATAGTCAAGTTCAGTCTAGTCCATATGTGCACTTGCATATAGTTAGGCCCATGTATCCATCATGGTCAAGCCCATACTAGTACAAAAACCATACCCATTGATAATCATACCAATTCTTAATCATTTTCCATTTTCATTTCTCATCTCTCATTTCCCATTTCCATTTTACCATCCCTCATGTCCATTTCTCATAAAAATAATTTCTTAAAACTTACAAGCAAGATCCACTCGATTCCGTTCATGACTAGTCTAAAGATTACTACTTAGGAATGCTTGAAGGAGGAACAAAATGTTAGCCTACTCTAAAGCTCATCAATTACAATATCACCACACCGACTTCATATAGAGTCACTTTTGACCACCTTCACAATAAAGGCGCGATCACTTCCATAAGGTCTACCGCCTTCACATTAGAGGCGCGATCACCTCCATACACTAGTACAAAAAACCTTAAATGACACAATCTAACTTATCCGGTTTAAGCAAAATCGGATCAGTTAAAGTCAACTGATCTTGTAAGAGCGCGATCTTCCGAGCTGCTAATGAAACACACTCAACATCCATAAATTAAAATTAACTCTTAAATAAATTACTTTGCAATGGAAAAATATCCTTAAATACACCAATAATTGAACTATATTCCCAAAAACATATACAATGAAAATATCTTTGACAACTATTCTTAAATCAACTATCTAAAATACAAACTCAATCCTTAATCTAGGATGACATCATAATCTTGCTCCACTTCCAATTCCGAGCTCAGAACACCAGACCTGCAAATCCAGAGAAGAAATACATAATAAACAAAATTTGAAAATGAGTAGAAAACTCGTAACCTTTACTTCAGCCCGTAATAAATATTTTATTTGTCAAATCATTTCTTTCCTTTACAACGCTGGCATAGCTCATTATCTTAAACAAATCAGTGGCAAGTACAGACTTTGGACAAACGTTGCCTCTAAGGTTCGTTATGGAGCCAGTGATACTACCCCAAGGTTCGTTATGGAGCGTAGCCGACCGTATCAGGTCAAAGAAGTAACCATCTTCCACCCATACCTTGGCCACTTTCTATTTTCAATTCATAAACAAAACCAGCAAAACAATTATAATCAATCAACGTCATTTCATCATCACATTCATATATATGGCTATAGTACAAACTTAATCATCAAAAACAGAACATAGAGACCCACATACAGAAGGGCATGAGTAAATGTTTTACTGAACATAAATGTTACCTGAACGCATTCCAATTTTAACAACACAACCTCCTCCATTAATCTTTATCTCCAAATGAGATTCAATTCTATAATCATCCTCCAACAATCACCTCACAACAATAACGATAAGTAATAACTAATCTTAAACTAATCTAAAATAGAAAATGGGCCCATAACAAATTCTCAACATAGATATTATCTACACTAACCACCCCAATTCCATAATCTTCAAATCATAATGAGAATTCTAATTATTGAACCAAACTAACCAAACTTAACTCACAACCTTCACCTACATCAAGAACATAACAGTACCACAAACTAACATTACCATAGCAACCCCCCAACAACAGTGGCACACCACCACCACCATAACAGCCCCAACAACAACAGTGCCACAGCAACAGAATAACAACAGAATAGCAACAACAATAATTCAAGAACAACAACAACAACCATAAAACGACAGTAGCAACAACACGACACGACGACATTTCAGTAGTGCAAAACCGCACCACAACAGCCCACAAACGAAGGACACACCAGAATAGGACAACAACAATGACAACATCGCAGCACCAACAATAACAACTTGGGTTTGATTTACAAAACTTGAAATAAGAATTTCAAGAGGAAAATAAAGAGGTAGTCATTACCTCTACTTCAAGAGCAGCGGAGACCACGACAAGGGGAGCGATTGGGCTCCGACAGCAGCAATAACCAGCACCACCAACAACAAGGTGATGGTAGCAGCAATCCACGGTGGCGCCAACGACGCCACAAAGGCAGCAACATAACATCAAACAACAACCACAATGAAAGGATGAGGGATGGGATACACGAGCAACATTAACAGCCCAAGTAGCGGTGGCACCACCACCACGAGTCGACTTAAAAACTGTGCGGCAACACCGCTAAAACAACAACAACATCAACGTCAACGACAAACAAAGGCAAGAGAGAGAACACAAGAACCACACAAAGCTGCGACGAGTTGAAAACTGCCTAACAACGGCGCACTGGGGAGAAGATATGGCGAGCAGAAAGGGGGGAGAAACTCTGGCACAAGTCAGGAGGAAGGTATGAGGAGGAGAGAGACACGAGGAGCACAGTTGAGAGGAAGAGGCGTGAGTAGAGATGGCAGTGGGTAATGGACCCTACCCGGATCCGTGGATCCAGATCATCCTCAAATTTTGGACCCTATGGATCCGGGTAGGATCTGGATCCTCCTTGAAAAAAAGGATCTGGACGGGGTCTTAAATTATTACCCAGATCCAGATCCGTTTACCCATTTTTATAATATTATTATAATTTAATATTATATTTTGATAATATTATAATATTAGTTAGTACATGTAAAACGAATTTTCGCTTGAATTTCAGATTATTATTTTAATTAATGTGTGATTTTTGTGCGAATTTACAGGATAATTAAGTTCGAAAATTGGGTTGATAACTAATCCACAGTTTGATAATTGAATACTTGTAAGTAGTCGCAATGGTTATTTTTCAAAAGTTAAATGTATTTTTTGGTTGATATTAGATAACTTTATCATTTAAAATCTTTAACTATTGTGAAAATTAGGTTAGTTTGAAGATAATAGGTAAGCATCCGTTTTGAATCCGTTTAGGACCCGGATCCATAGGATCCATACGGATCTGGATCTGGATCCTTTTTTTATTACCCAGTGGATCCGGGTAGGATATGGATCCTTGCCTAAATAACGGATCTGGATCTGGATCCTAGAGGACCCTGCCCAGATCCTACCCATTGCCATCTCTAGGCGTGAGGGTTTGACGGGGGTGAGGGAACAAGTTTTAGGGGGTTTTGGTTTTGGTTTTAGGTGAGATTACCGACCAAAAAGAAATAGGGGGGTTTATTACCTCATTAACTGACAACGTAAAGGAAGGAAGGGAACCCGACTTTGGTTTCCTAATCGGGTAAATACAAATCAATAAATTGCTCGTTAAACGTGATATATAGAATAATCTAATAATAACTTCATAAAATTAATATAACAAATATATTACAAGAACCACAAATAAAATTCATACTCCATAACTCAAATAAAATAAGAATTTTGGGACCATAATTAACTTAATAAGTATAATTGGCATTTAAATAAACGTTCTTAAAAACAAGACTATTACAAAACCGGATCAGTAAGTTTCAATTTTTTGGCATAGGTTTTTGGGCCACAAACTGGTCCGGTTTGAGGGAGAACCAAATCAGTTAACAAACCGATCCGGTTCCCTCTCAAATCGGACCAGTTTGTGGCCAAAAAAATTGAAGCTCAGCGTTATAATTTCGCCCAACACTCCCCTACGTATAAAAAACACAACCCAACTCTCTCCCTCTCCAGAAACGCAACTCCTAACTCCCTCGCCTTTCCAGTTTCCAGAAACCTCGAAGTAAAAATTAGTAGTCCTCTTAGCTCCCTCCCCTTTCCATAAACCCTAATGTTAGGAAACAGGGTGTTGTAGTTTGATTAATGCGGAATAGAAAATCAATGAAATAATAAACGTGAGAAAATAATAAAGATGAACAAACAAAGAACACAAGGATTTACGTGGTTGAGTCAAATTTGACCTACGTCCATAGGTGGGGGGATTAGAGCTTCTTCACTATAATGGAGAAAAACTAGAGAGAATAATATAAGGAGTCTTAAATTCTAGAGGCTAAAAGTGTTTCATAAGTTGTGTCAATAATAATGAATACTAGGAAACTCTTTTATAATCATAAGGAACCCCGTACAAACCCTAAAAGATAACTCAAAAACGGAAAAAAAGAGGAAAAAAATGCGTGGCCACCAGGCCGCCCGACCGGTGGGTCAATTTTTCCCACAAAGCTGGCGTCTTTGGCCCGATCAGGAGATGACCGCCCGACCCGATCGAGTGGGCCTGCGAAGACAATATCTGACGAATTTTCCAAGGCACGAAAAACTTAACACCTACTCACTCTCCTAAATCTCTCCCCATTCCAGTTCGTGGCGGTTCGTGGCCCCATATCTTTTCCCTCTTTCATCATCCCTTCTCATCTTCTTCGATCTATACGCACCATCTTCGCTTCGCTTCTCAAACCACCGCTCTCATCAACAAGCGAAGCGAGGTTTTTAGTTCTTTCAACAATTGGTGGTTCGTAATCTTGTTTTTAGTTCTAGGTTTCAATAGCGATTGAATTCCTGATTTTTATTCCGTTTTTAATCTTGTTTTCAATTCCAAATCTACAAGTTATTTTTCCTTTTTTTAGTTTCTTTTGTAATTCCAGATCTTTGTAACTAGACTCACAAATTTTTTCGATTTTTTGGTTTCATTTTTTTTAGTTTCGTTGTTCTTAGTTTCATTCCAGATCTATGAGGTTTTTAGTTTAGCAATTGAATTGGTGGTTTTTTTTCGTTTTATTTTTTAGTTATGTATATTTTAGTTTGGTTTTTATTGTGTATATTTTAATGCATTATTTTATTTGTAATTTTTGTTTTAATTACAAATCTTTGTAATTAGACTCACAATGTTTTAGTTATTTTTTTTTAGTTTCATTCCAGATCATTGTACTTAGAATCACAATATTTTTAGTTTTGTTCCAAGTCTATGTTATTCGTTTGTTGCTGTTAGGTGTATTTTGTGTATAAATTGTGTACCTTAAGGTTCGCTTGTTGCAGTTTTGAGATTAAACAATGAAAAAAACACAAAAAAGAACTTATTTTTTGGGGTATTAACTGATCCAGGTTTAGGTGAGAACCGGACCAGTTACCCCATTAACCGATCTGGTTTTCACCCACAATCAGATCAATTAATGAGGATAACTGATCTGGTTTGTCAACCCTTCTGGACCGAAAATAGGATATGTAAGGCGTATTTTGATTGAAGTAGTTGAATTTTTTCCACTAGTGATAGGTTCTATTCGAACCCTGCACCTAAAAAGAAAATTCAGAAGGTGCAACATAGATTTCTACAACAAATTCGTACGGAATAATTCCACCTGAAAACTAATACACTAGTAGAAAAACGACGCAAAAAACATAATTTGCTTCGCATGCTATGCAGCATGCGCCGCAAAACATCACTGCATAGCACCATATACGAGCTATATGCGTTGTACCCTATTGATGTGCGACGCATATAGCTCATGTGCGTCGGACATTGAGGCCCATCCGACGCACAACCCTGCATTCAGGTGACAAATTTTTAAGTCCTATCTGCGTCGCACTTTAGTAATGTGCGTTGCAAATAGCTCATGTACGTCGGACCCCTTGGCCCATCCGACGCACATCATCCCAAAAGACCCAACTCACTTGTAGCGGATCTCCCTCTTCGTTTAAATTTCTCAAACCCTAAAAACACTCTCTCTCACTCGGCTCTCTCTCTCACCCGTCTCTCTCTCTTAAACCCTCAAACCCCCTCTCTCTCACTCTCTCACCCTCAAACACGTCTCTCTCTCTTAAACACTCAAACCCCCTCTCTCTCACCCTCAAACCCTCTCTCACCCTCAAACCCGTCTCTCTCTCTCACACCCTCAAACCCTCTCTCTCTCAGGCGAAAAAATTGAAGATCTCTGGCGAAAAATAGGTAATAATCGTAACAAACAACTTCGTTTTCAAATCTATAGTTGCACAAAATTGAAGATCTCCGGTGAAAATTTGGTATAATCGCAATGAACAATCTGATTTTTCATTTTCGAGTTAGATCTCCGGCGAAAATTTGGTATAATCGCAACGAAAGTTGAAGATCTTCGAGTATAATCTCCGGCGACTTCTTCGTGCATCTCAGGTTTTCAGATCTACAATTTTGTTTCTTCATTTTTTCATTTTTTCATTTTTTTCATTTTTTAGATCTAATTTTCTGTTTTCTTTTTGGCGTTTATTCGTTTTTAATTTTTTAGATCAAATTTTTAGCGTTAATTTTTAGATCTAATTTTTGGCGTTTATTCGTTTTTAATTTTTTAGATCTAATTTTTAGCGTTAATTTCTTTAGATCTAATTTTTGGCGTTTATTCGTTTTTGGCGTTAATTTTTTAGATCTAATTTTTGGCGTTTATTCGTTTTTGGCGTTAATTTTCTAGTTCATGCATCTGAAATTTATGGCCTTTTGTTTTTTATTTTATTTTTTATATCTGATTTTTTACTTTTATTGGCATTTATCCTAGTCTTGGATTTTCTTTTTAATTCTCTGAAATTCTTCTTTACATTTGCAGATCTGTGTAATTTGTTCTTCTCGAAGTCTTCTTCGTCGGAAACCGGCAGCTGCTCATCTTTGTTTCAGTTTTAGTTTTACATTTGTAATGTAATTTGTTTACATTTACTTTACATATTTTTTTACATATTTACAATGTAATTTGTTTTGTATATATTGTATATTACTTTTTACATATGTTTGTATATTATATTGACATATTAATGCAAAAGATGTGTTTGTATATAATATTTACATATCAATGCAAAATTATTGCGAATTATTGCGATTTTAAGTCATATTGTGGGAATATGGAATACTGTGAGTTTGAGAGAAAAAAAAAAGGAATACTGCAAAATATGGAATGCAAAATATGGAATATGGAATATTGCAAAATTTCTGTAATTTGCGTCGCACCTATTGCCACATGCAACGCAGATTACATAAATTAGAACTTGCTGGGCATTGGCGTTTGTCCCTACTATTTGGCCTGATTTGCATCGCACATTGCTGAAGATGCGACGCAGATGCTTGATTTGCGTCGCACACAGTGCTATGTGCTACGCAAATTACCCTTCTATCCGGGGTTGTGGAGAGCCATCTGCGTCGCACCGTATACAACGTGCGACGCAAATAGGTAAACGATCTGCATTGTTTCCGCGTACGACGCAGATCATTTATAGGTCATCTGCGTCGAGACCTGTGCCGTCGGACCCATGTCTGACGCAAATAGGGGTCTCAGGTCCGACGCAAATCGTCATTTCTCTACTAGTGATACTTGCTACAACGAGAATTGACATCATCAACTACCCTTTTCTGCGTAGTGCATCGACAATTCGAAAAGGCATAGTCTTTTATCTCTGGTTACATATGATGAGTCAGAGAGTCCTTACTCTAAGTCATTTTTTGTCCTTTCTCATTAGGTCTATGTCACTATAGGACTTCATCTATTATAATATTTTCATGTTGATATCATTTTATTTTTCATTTTTTTTTCATGGGCCTTCCATCATTTTATTTATTCTTCTAATTCAATGATGAAACTTAAATCACCCAATGATCTTGACTAATTAAAAAAAAAATTGAAAATGGAAAAACAATATAGAGGAAAATAAAAATGGACATACTTTAATTAAGAGTTATTACCCTATTCCCTCCATTAATCATACACCATCATCTCCATTAGCCAAATAACCTTTCAAAATCAAAGCTCCATAAATATCTTTCAAGCCTTCCAATACCCTAAACCAATAACTTGTGTGCAAGCCTCGTGCATAAAAAAAAATCAATGCCAGGAAAAAACTAAAAAAGAAGAGTGAAAAATAATCAAAGTGCAAAAAAAAAAAGAAGAAAGCAAAAGAAAACACATAGGACAAAAAATAAAAGATTCAAAAAGAAGCCAAAGGCAAAAAAATAAAAAGTCGAGCTAGGGGGCTTGCACACAAGTTTTGTCCCTCATTCAAATCCTTCAAACCATCAAAATTTTCGCCCATATAATCCAAATTCATCCTACATTTGCCAACCAATTAAACCATCATCCAAACCTCAAGTCTTAAAATTTTCAACCTTACATCAGCCCTAAATCCTTCTTCAAGGTATGTTCAAACCCGCTAGGTTGAAAACCTAAAAGCGAGGTCTAGGCAAAAGTTAGGGAACAAAAACAAATAATAATAAGTAATCAGATCCAGAACTACGAATGGTTTGATTCCGCAAGGATACGTAGGAGTCCTCCCTCATCTCGAGGTTCAACCGCTCAATCAACTAAATTAGTCAAGGACTAATGAAGACTCCCCGACAATTCCATGGTCTCTGGCGACATTTGACTTTACCTAAAACAACTTCCTAAAGAAGAATCCGTAACGTAAACTCTGAATGTTCAAGACATATCAAGTACATTTCAATCAAGGCTCGAAACACCTAATTCAAGGCAAGCGTACCTAAAGTGGGGGCTTCCTATATGTGCAGTGGTTCTTCCAAATTAAGTCAAACTCCCGAGGAGTTATAATCTACGAACCCTACTTATGGACCCCGATTATTTACTAAATACGATTTTCGAAAATCATTCAATCTATTTCTTATCATTCTGTATTTCTACATACCTAGACCTCTTAACCTTGCAAAATCTTGACATTACACTGCATTTCATACACCTTAGTCTTGCATAACCCTGACCTTGCATGACGTGTAATCATCCTTAGCTTTGCATAATCTTACTCCTAGCATAGCGTCGCATGCATCCTTACATAGTCTAGGTTTGCATTATTGCATCATTATGTGCCTTATATGAGTTGTTTGCACATATATGCTAACATCTTCTTTTGCATGTAATCATATTGCTTATACTAACTTTGTTTTACAGAGAACGACATATATAAATAAATTCTAAACTACAGAGCGTTTAGAATCGTTCTCTGTCCCGACATCGTATACTTTGACTTTCGGTTTTCTGAACCTCAATCAATGTGGGGGATTCTGTAGACACATAATCGTGTCCCCCATTTAAGGATTCGATGATGAACATATCTCAGTCATAATTGGTCCGACCAAAGGGGAGAGCAGTCTGAAAAGTCATCTCAAAACTATTTTGTAAAGTGTTAAAGTCTTATTTTAAAGCCTAATTCATTATTTCTGATAATTAATTGCATTTTACGCCCAATCCTTTGAAAAATTCCAATGATTAATTAATCATCATGATCAATTTTAATATATAAATATTTTCGAATACGTTTTCATAATTAAATCAGATTTTCGGCTTAAAAGATAAAAGAAAATTGCCAAAACGTATTTCATAAAGAGCTGTGAAAGCGTGTGATTGTTCGTCACACAGGGCCAGAGCCAGGCGCACCCAGCACGTGACGCACAATTTCTTTTCCCTATAAATAGGTCATGATTTTTGTATGGTTTTCGTACGATTTTTCCTCACACCACTTTAAGCATACGACCTTTAAGACTTTACAAACCTTCCTACGAACTTCTCTACAAAGTTCATACATTCAAACACATATTATCAGGCATAAATACATGTTTAGATTTTCAGACTACAAAGTTACTCGTCTTGAAGGTTGTCAATCTCGCAGACCCAAGCCACGGTATAATCCTAAGGGTCTTTGAATAATCTATTATTTTTATAATGAAGTTACAAACTATTTCTTTATGATGTGGATCTTTAATATAAAATTGTGCCTTTGTACATTCTAATTCTTTTCTTTTTTACATTTATTATTCATATCTATGCTTGTTATATGAGTGTTATGCTCGTGTTTTCATCATTCTTACATGTTATTTTTGCTAATCAAAGACCTAAAGAACCGTTCTAACATTAATCAGATTAATTTGGACAACCTACTAGGTTCCTTGTAATTTTATTGTCTAGTGACATGTCATTAAAAAATAGGCTTCTATATGTTTCTAGAACCAATCTAGACTAAATATATTTAGGGTGTATGAAAATATTACTTGGTTATTCTATTGCATAAAAATTGACATGAATCGTTATTAAGTAGAGGCCAGTAATGGGCGACACGGTTTCCTCACTGTTTTCGTATCCTTACCTCCGAATTCATTATGTAGTTCATTGACCATTTATGGAGTCGGACAGGGAAATATTCATTGGATAAGTCTCTAATTTTTCCATACGATTTTCCGATATCCAATAGGTTTATGAGTCTTCCTTGAAAGACTTGTTGGCGACTTCAAAAACGTTTTCAATAAAACTTTTATAATGAGATAGTCAAATACGCGGTCATCCCGCATAGACAAAATAAAAACATGCCTACAATACCAATACTACATTTCAACAACTCCATAGACAGCACCAAACACCACATTCCCCATGACAGGCATTTCCCTTACAAGGGTCTTTAAGCTAATGACACAAGAGAAGCTCCATATACACCTTGAATGACCTGACTGGCCACAGTATTCAGATTACTATTGAGCCGCCACACTTGTTTAAACAAAATAGCAGCATTCAAACTTTTTACATTACAAAACCCTTAACCTCTATGAGATTTATACAACTCCAAACCTTGTTAATACACTAGTAAACCAGATGTTCCTTCAGACCACCCCACCAAAATAAAGCAGACATGAGTTTATCGACTACTAAACCTTTTGGGGAAGAAAGAATACCGAGTGCTGACATAACATGTCATGCCATAAAAACTATAATAGAGTTGATGAGCAAACAAACTACGATCAGCCATACTCCGTCCAGGAACAAAACCATTCTGCTCAAGCCCAATTAGATCCGGTGACCGGCATAACAATCTTGAGCAATGATTTTATATGTTGTATTACAAAGACTAATTAATTGGCTGGAAATGATTAACTGAATGAGGACTTGCTATCTTTAGTACGAGGGAGATAAAGGTAGCATTCATCTCTTCTAGCATGTGGCTAGTATTAAAAAAAATCCACCACCGCGTTATAAACCTGAGAGCCCACTGTTTCGGTGTTTCCCAATATTGTTTAAACAATAGAGGAGCACCAGCTGGGCAGGGGGATTTAAGAGGCTGCATATCAAATGTTGCACGTTTAATATCATCCATTGTGACTACCACAATGAGAGAGGCTTGCACTTGCTAAGCAGAAAGGTCATGAAACCAGTGTTTGTAACTGGACTTCTTGCAACTCAATATCTTCCCCAAGAGGTTGGGGTGAAAACAAATCTTGAAAATGGGTCACATAAGCATCGAAAATCTCATGTGGTTGAGTGACCTAAGTACCATTAGCAAGTTGTAAAGCCCAAATTTGGTCTCATGCTAACGGACCTTAAACATCTTATGAAAAACGAAGTACCCGTATATATCACCCAGGAAACCCCATCTAGATCTCATGCGTGGCCTCCAACAAGCCCATTATAAACGGGCTTGAGTTCTAATCCAGTCTCGCAATGGAAGAGGCTAATAACCCACACTAGTTTTGGGCCTGAAGAAGTTGGTTGTCAAACTCGTCTCAGTGAACCCAGGGTGACCGGGCCAGGCCAAGTCAGAAAGGCTTTGATGACTCAAGGTTCATATTAGGGAAAGGAAAGTGAGGGGAAGAGGCGACGAGAGTCGGCCCGATCATCCAATTCACTACAACAGATAGGCATAGTTCTGTAGTCAAAGCAGCTTGGTCACTTTTGTGTACCCATCGGACGGCAGCCCTTTCAGGGGTTCCTTAGGGACAGATTAACTCGCAAGAGGTAGGATTCCTATTCCTCGATTGATTAGTTCTCCATTCCAAAGCATGCAACGAAACGAAGTAGTGGCGGATCTTGATCAACAACTTTACAGGGTCGAGTAGGCAAATTAAAAGCTTAATTGTAAAATTTAAATGATGAATAAAAACATTAACAAAAGCACATTATCAAAGGTTAAATATATTTTAGCCATTGGCTACAAAAAACTTGTAGCTAATGTATATAATTGTTCTAAATCCTTACCCTTCAATTTTTAAGCAGCTTCATCCATTTAATTGTTTGACCAATATCAAATTTTCAAGGTATTGAAAGAGTAGTTTACAAGTAAGTGGGTAGATTTTTTATAAATTGAAGGAATAGTTCATTAGTATTATTAGTAACTAGATCGATTATCAAATTGTTTTCTTAAGGCACGACAAAAACAAAAGGTACATCTATTGTTCATGATTGATGGGGATAATTTGAAAAAAAAAAAGTTCTAATTAATTTAACAACTTAAAAAAAACAAGAAGATACTAACAACGAATAAAAGATTTTGCAAAATTAGAAAAATTATAAGCCAAAGATATAGGAAAAAAAAAGTAGAAATACTTACAACAAATAGAAAAGATTTCTCAAAAATTAGAAAAATAATAAGCCAACGATAAAGGGAAAAAGAAAAAAAAATGAAAGGCATAAGCATGCCTTGATGTAGGATTGAACATGAGACCATACTTACTATATGAGCAATAATGTTGCTTCGTGCAATGGTTTGCAGTTCAACTATTTTGTTTTATCAAACTAAGAAGGGCCAGGCCCCTTCCCTCCCTGTTACGTGTGATCAAAGGTTATATAGAAATATACCCTTCATAGATTAGAGTTGTTACTTTCATAACCTCCCCTTTAATCACTAATTAAGGATCTTTAATACACTGATTAAGAATCCTAATAGTCATTAAACGGATAATGTACACAATACAACGGTTGGAAACCGTAAACGCACCTTTTCACATCCCCAAAATAGAAGACCCGTCGCGACTAGCGATATAGATCGCGAGTCGCGACAAAGCACTGGTCGCAACCCGCGACACCTGTCGCGATTCGCGACGGCCCCCAGGTGTCGCAACCCGCGACCAACCTTCTATTTTTGCTTGGTTTTCCTCGTGCCTTTGCGTTTTTGCGTACTCTAATCTTTACCATACTAGACCTCCTCCTCTTCTAGTATATGATCATGAAAATCCATTACACTATAAATGTTCCAACACTCCCCTCTTATAATTTACCACTGTTGCTAAGCAGATTGACCTCATCATAGTCCAAACCTCATGCTTCAAACTTGTAGGGCCTTTTTCTCTTAGGGTCTAAAAGGGTACATTCCAGAATTATCTACCCATTGTCCTATAAAAAATTTCAAATTATGAATGATAGCATTAGAAAACATAAACTGCCAAAGATCACCTGAATAACCACAATCTAAGGTTTCAAATATAGTGTTGGGCTCCTGACAACAATTGGACCAGGTAAATGGTAGCCCATGAGCTAGAATATCTACCAAGCTAAGGTCCATTTTCCAGGATGATTAAGACCTAGAATATGCTTTTTAGCACTCAGCTTTTGTGAAATACTCAACTTGGTTAAAATGACCCAAAATAACTAAGTTATGTTTGCTTTGAACATGTAAGGACAAATCATTCCAAACTAAAATCCTGTCACTAAGTTGACGTGCAACATAAACAAAAACAACAAAATACTTAAAAGAAAACTTCTTATTAATACATACCATGAAATTATCCTTAAGTACAAGCGGAGCGATCTCCACTAAAGGAGACCAAGACAAAAAAGAGACCCCCACTTTGCCCTTGCACATCTACACCACATGATTGGTGAACTCAAACAGACTGAAAATTGGTGATATATCATGGACATTACAAAGTGTTTCCTGCATAAATACGATATCTAAGGAGTACAACTTCATTAAGTGACTAATATATAACAACGTCGCACCCTCAGCTAAGGCGGCACATCAGCTGTCCTGTTTCATTCTCCTCTTAAAGGTTGTGGTCAGACGCACCACCATACTCTAACTTAGATAGAAACTTAAAATCCCCATTGAACTAAAAACGATATTCCTTTTCCCCAACCACAAGACCATGATACTCCTTCTGCACCTTATTTTTCTTCGAGTCCAAAGTTGAGAAAGAAGCACCCAACATACCCGTCCCCTCTAGGGACCCAGCACGCAACAGACGCTTTTACCCCACTGAACCATGTGGCTCTAACTCTTTGGCCAAAATACCAGTTGCACGCCACTTACCCCGCCTAATGTGGGAACATAGTGTAACACCCCGATAATTCTCTCATTTCCAAACTATCTGTTCAATATAAAACTTAGAGAATCATCAAAGCATTATCGCCCGTGTGATAACGTATCGGCTTATTCAGAATTTTGTAGCAGAAAACATAATAACTAACTTTAGAGTTGAAATTTAATTAACAACAAAGTCAAGTTCAAAAGTCAACTAACAACGTCAACGTCAACTTAAAACAAAGCTAACTTGAAGTATATAACTAATGTACGCTAAATAATTTAAAATACACAAGCTCTCCAATCCCAAACCCAATGATGCATTATTTTCAAACCTGTAGATGACAATGCACTATTGATCTACAAAGAGTCTGCTCACCAAAATGTACAAGATCAATAAGGTATAGCCATGCATGATCAACATACACAAACAAAAGTACGTAATCAACAAAGCTGAGTACTAGATAATAAATAAACAAACAAACAAACCTAACATGATACTACAGGAATAAATTATAATATAATAACTTGCAGATAACTCTTACTAAACTAAATTCCACAACCAATAACTCAATTACTTTAAATGGAATAGACAATGGAACGAGTTGTCTGGCTAAAAATCAGCCTTCCCTTTAGAAGAGAAAATATGGGTGCGACTCCGTATTCCCATGAACTACGATATCAAAAAAAATTTAAAATAAAAATAAGAACAATGATCAATATGATCCCAAGAAAAGCCATGGGCTACCACCATGTACTCCAACTCTCTACTAGTCCAACACTTCAGACGAGCACAAGTCTAAAGCTATTACTATAAACCCTTTTGGAAGGGTATGTCAGGCTTCTCCATTAATGAGAAGCGCATTTGAGTTGACGTGCTATAAACCCAATTAACAAATTGGGGAGCCGCCTTCAGATTTCATTTTTTCAAGGCAATAATTTATAAATCATTACCAAGCGAGATTGAGATCTAACTAGAGTTAGATCTCGAAAAACCGTCCGATTGTCAAAATTGGACACAACTGACCCCATCCATGAGATCTCTTGCCATGCAAACCCTAACCAATCAAAACGACCTCCAGCAATTAACACAACTAACAAGCAGCATATTGTAACAAACACAACACCCATACTAACTCACCCACAAACTAAACAACTTAACAAAATTTCCAACACGTACTAGGGGAAGGAGAGAGCCAACAAAAGAGGATGGTAAATTCCACACGAACCGGGGAGGGGGAAGGGGACGCCTAAACGTAAGCCCACGTTATACTAACAGGGAAGGGGAGCCCAATCTAAAACTAACACTAATCTAGGAAGGGAAGGGGGTAGGGGAAGCCCAAACTGATACTAACTCTAACCTAGGGAGGGGAGAGGATAGGGGAAGGCCGAAACCGCGACACCAGGGGGAGGGGAAGAGAGAGGCCCAACAACACAGAAACGGGGGAGGGGGTGAGGAACCCGACGCACCACCAGGGGTGGGGGAGGGAGCTGCTGGAAATACTAGGATAAGGGTGAAACTACCAAGGACAGGGTGAGACTCGACGACGCAACAAAGGAGGGGTGTTTTAACCGGCGAACACCGAACCAGAACCGACTTAGAAGAACGGAAAGCAAAGAAACCCACCGACTTAAAAGAACGAAAGGCTAAGAAAACTGCCAACAAGAAGAACGAAAAAGCAACGACAAAAAACTAGAGGAACTCGCCGGAGAATAGGCCGCCGGCTTGCGCGGCGCCGGAACTCCGGCGAGTTCCTAGGATTTGTTTTGGGGAAAGGGGTTTTAATGAGAGAAGGCAGAGAAAAGATATTTAGAGGAGTAGAATTAGTTGTAACATAGTTGTTTGGCCTAATTAGTGAAAAAGTTGGGTTTCAAATCCCTAGTGGTCGAGATTGTTTCTTCTTGTCGGAAGGAACAAGTTTTTCCTCTTAAAAATCTCTTGTGTTTCTTTAGCTTGTTTTATTGTTTTCTTTTTATAATAACGCAAAAGTACGTTTATTTCAGACATATTCGTGTTTTCCTATTGAAATAACACGTTATTCAAATTTTATTTATATATTTTCCTTAATTTGCATATTATATTTTTACGTTTTTTAACATAAATAATATAATGTTAATACCATACTACTCCACAAAGTTCATTATCAACAATAAAAAAAAAAAAAACATGAATACCATACTACTAAAGTTGGAGGAGCCACAGAGTTGGCATGTCCACAATCTAATTTTCACTTTTTAAAGTCCACTTTGGCATTTTCACAATCACTGCCAACAAAAATGTCTCCAACATTTACCATATATTCGGTTAATCAATTTATAATAATCTAAAAAAAAAATATTTGGTTTTTCGGTTAACCGTTTTATAGAAAAATCATAACCATAATCGTATCATTCAATCATAATTTTTACCGATCGGTAACTTGAATCATTTAATTCTTTTTTTTTTTGTGCCGTTACCTTCCACTTTAAACGATTTTTCGATACGATTTTTTGATTTCGTTTTTTTTTGTGAACACCCTACTAGGCTACTAGCAAGGATGACCTTGATACAGTCAAGTAGACCACTGGCTGAAGCCGCTCAACGAGTCTAGTGGCTATTAACGGGCCTTGATAATATATGTCACGCTTCTTACTATTTGTTAAAGCCCAATTTTCTACCAACTATCACTTTGGGCCTTTCTTGGTTACCCCATTAACGGGCCTTTTTCCAAGTGGCAAATCAGCAATTTTAATTACTTGTTTGTTATGTTCTAACACTATCAACTCTTTCTTAAATTAAACGAACCAATGCAAATTGTAATCTTTAGCTGCTTTCTGATAAGATCTAGGCGTAGCCATGTGAATGAGCTGGCTAACAAAAGGCTTCAGTTGTTAGGGTAATCGCTTGCACCCAGTCAGCAGTGCTTGGAATTATACTTGCAAACATAGTCTTTTAAGATGGGAGGAAATGCTACAAATTAGAGCTTAGAGAGTGTTGTGAGTGTGTAAGATGTGATTTAAGAGGCACCATAGTTGCATAAAAGACTAGCAGGGCCGGATTATGATATAGTGTAAACATGCAGCCACACAATTTATGTTTAACGGGCTAGTGCTTTCTTACCCAATTGGCACTGTAACACCCCGATAATTCTCTCTTTCAGAAATACCTTTTAATATAAAACGTAGAGAATTGTTAAAGCGTTATTTCCCGTGTGATAACGTATCGGCTTATTCAGAATTTTGCAGCGGAAAACATCTAACTAAACTTCATACTTTATTATCATAAATAAATAAATAAGTACTTTAAAACCAAACAATATAAATAAGTCTACTCAAACAACTTATTAAAGTACGTTCCTACTAATGCATAATTTAAGATACACTAGATTACACAAGCTCTCCATTTCCAAATTTCCAAAGATGCACATCTGCGAACTTGTAAATATCAATGCTTTAAAGAATCTGCTTGCCAAAATGGGTCATCACATGATCAATAAGGCAAAGCCATGATCAACAATCACAAACAAAGCACCTAATCAGCAAAGTTGAGTACTACATACTAATACATAAACATTTCTAACATGATACTAATAAATAACATGCAGGGATAAAATAATAGTATAACAATATAACATTCTATAGATAACTTCTACTGAACTAAACTTTCAACATCTTTTTATTACTTTAATGGAATAGTTATTGGACTTAAGTTGTCTTATCTACTAATGCATTCACCTACGAAGACGAAATACGGGAGCTACCACGCATTTCAGAATGACCTGCGATATCGAAGAACCTTTGCTAACTGTAATAGGGATGATGATCAATCCATCTCCCATAAAAAGACATGGCTCGCTCACCATGTACCCCAACTCCCAATGTCCAACTCTAGACATGCACCAGACTAAAGTCTATAACTATCCTCGTTACACTTTGCGTTATTTACAAATTATTACTTGTTATGACACACGCACAAGCAACACAGAAACATTAAATCAATCATTCACATTTGAACTTCTTTTATCTTAGGATTTAATAAGTGATTACAACTTACAACTCAAGATTACTTCCTTCAATCTCAATCTTTTTTATTTTTGTTGAACATAGCCAACAATCAATCTTACCTTTCAAAGGCATAACTTGTCAACTTACCATATAAGGTCCATAGTCCTTATAGAGTAATGAAAATAATACTTGTAAGGGAACACATGAATAAACATGATTCAATCTCAATAATATATTAATTTCCCCGTGTGAATTGATAAATAAAGTTCTCATCCACATGCTTGCATCAATAATCCCATACAAATATGACAATCTTTAACTCACACTCAATCTCATAATTAACATGCTTGCACACAGGCATAAAACATGTAAAATTCAATCATACTAGAAATCACATATGAACTTATAAAGTTCCTATACATGATACTACAACTTTTCCTCCTTAAATCATGATACTAAATCACATAGCACACAGATATGTACGTACCTTGTGTAGACAAATTGAGATGCCACTTTTCTAACCTAAAAGTTGCCTAGGGAATAATTTCCGACTAACAAAATACAAAATATTGGTATATCAATATACCAATAAATTTTCAGCAATAAAACTTCACTTAAAAACGTGTCAAAACCTTTTCTAAAATTCTTTTGACGCCAACATTAAATATTTCAAACCTTAAAATATGGTACTACTAAAATAGGCTTTTAAAACCTCAAAAATCAAGACTTTAATATTTAAATCTCTCTTGAATATAAAATATTAAATCTGATTTTTTTTTTTTTTTTGCTTATAATATGAAACATATAATCTGAAATAATTAAAGATATAATCTTTAAACAATAATTTAACAAAATAATACTTAGAAATATTAAATCAATATATATGAAATCAATATATAAGAATACGAGAAAAAGAATCAAAAGAAAAAGGGGAGAAAAGGAGCGAAATACCGAAATCACGAATGAAATATGGCAGCAAAATTGCGAAACTTGCAGAGACCATAACTGATAGAATAATAATCGGAATTGAGTGATTCTTGAGCCTAAGTTCAATGACTTTTCGAGATCTACAATTTCTTAGAACGAATTTTTGGCTAAAAATAAACTGAACTATGAGAAATCTGGACAATCAGATTCAGGTGAGAGGAAAAAAACGAGTGAGAAACCGAGCAAAAGCCGAGTGAAGCAAAGAAGGAAAAATCGAGTGAAGGAAAGGAAAGAGGAAAGAAGAACTAGTGGAAAACAAAAGCCAAATCTGAAAATATGAATCATGGGAGGTTTAATGAAGTATTTATAGGTTCCTTTTTCCTAATCCTAGTAGAATTAGGAGTACATAAGAATATGAGTCTTATTAGGAAAAGTATTATTCCTTTGGGCTTTCAAATAGGCTCAAAAGAATACAAATTGGGCTCCGCAACCCATAAGCTTAATTTAATAATTAAATATACTTTAAATACTACTCTTTAAATAATTAAAGTTCCACTTAATGAAACATTTAATTAATTTAAGAAGTAAAAACCATAAAACTCTTTTAACTCCTCAAAATAGTCAACCATTAAAATAATTCGACTCATAAAATATTAAAATTATTTATAAATATACTTTAAATATATTATTAAAATTCATAAAATTACGGGGGACTAAAGACACCTAGTTGGTTGAGAGCCTGAAATCTTAAATGAGTCATATTCTAAAAAAGAACCAAGTTAAACTTGATCAATGATAAGAATCGAACCTTACAACTTTAAGATTAAGGATTTATATCCCACTCTCAACATTTTGGAGTTGGTGATCCCTATACATTCCCCCCTCCCACTGATCTCATAGTTTCTAACCCACTAATTTAAGGGGTTGACTTCGAAAAGATCACTCTAACACCTTTCATCTTACTTATCTAAAAGGAAAAACATATTAATAAAAAAATCGTTCAAAATGAAAGGTAACGGTACCAAAAAAAATTATAAAATTATACCATATATATATATATATTGTGTGCAAATTATACTCTCTTCTACGGTGTGGCCATAGTCTCATATCATAACCCACATTATTAAATTTGAGAAGAAAAAAAATTCTTTGTCAACTCTGCTTGTAACACATACAATAATGTAATTCACATGCATACTGTCTCTAATAGCATGTGCAAGAACACTAAAACAGCTCAGAGTATGAATTTGGTTACTTTTGGTTTCTAATGAAAGGTACATGAAAATTGATATCAAAACCCAAAAAACACAAAAAGAGAGAGAGAAAGCTATATGAGAACATTTCTAATCTCGGCATTAACAACTTTTGGCAGTGGATGGGACCCAAAGTGCTATATCTTGTGACCCGTGAAGATATATTAGAGTGGATAAGCGGTATCTCTAGCCTTCCCTCTGTCCGAAGGAGTATGGGTCACTAATGGGTATCGGGCATTGGGTATCTTGCTTAATCACTACTCACATGAATACTAGAACAATTAATTCAATTACTAACTTTGGGATGGAAATTCAATTCGAGTCCGACCTTGTTCCAATCAGATTAAAAGGGAGAAGGTTGAAGCAAACTCTTAAAAAATATGGATTCGGGTTTTAGTAGAAGGGGGGTTAGAGTTCAATCCTATAAAATATCCGACTTATCCGATCCAACTTAATTTGACGGTAACCGACTTCGACTCCGACATAATCCATCCCCACATCCATATTCGACTCCGATTTCAAGCCAATTAGTCTTTTTCTATATACATCAATGTATTATGCATGTAAACTCTGATTACGACTTTGAGACAATTGTATTATACTTCCTCTGTTTATTTTTAAGTGTAATCCTTTGACTTTTGCACTATTTATACACTTCACTTTTGACTGTACTTTTTTTACTAATATATAACAATAAAAATGATCATCTAATATGTTGTTAGAATTTGTTTCAATGAATATTTTCATGATATCAACTTTTTTTTAACTTTAACAAATACATAATTAAAGATATTTATGGTCAAAGTTGTGCGCTGGCAAGCGTGAAAGCCAAACTGTTACACTTATTTAGAAACGTAGGTTATTATAAGATTTTTCTATTAAAAAATAATTGTTTTAAAAGAATAGATATGACTTGATTACTACTTGTATAATATACGATTTCCATTTGATTATTATTAAAAAAGACAGTAATGATTATATTATTTTGTATTATATAAAATTATTTAATTGAAAAATGGGGAGAAAATAAAAGTAGGATTGAGTCTGAGTTGGAGTTGGAGCCGGGTGTTAGGATTTTTGAGCTAAGTCGGAGTCGAACTAAACATCCAATTTTTTATAGGGTTGGAGTCGAATTATACATGATCTGATCCAAGTCTGATCCATTATCATCCCTACTTGAACTCCTAATATAGGGTTTGTTGGTTGTAAGTTTATATTTTCAATTTTCACTTATTTAAAAACTAAAAATTAAGATATTGATACTAGAAAAAATAGTTGGCAATCTCAAAAATAAACATGATTCATATAACTAGGATTAATATAACATTTTTTTCACCATATACCCCCAACATATTTTTTTTATTCACCATATACCCTTACAATTTTCAGATTTCATCGTCTACTCCTAAGCTTTAACAAAATACACAGATTAAACTTATAACTAATGGTGGTTAATTCTAATAATAATCATTCCTTAATTATTATTTTTGATAATTTTGTTGTTTCATTAATCAAATCAGGGAATTTTTTTTACACAATTTGCAGCAGTAAGGAAGAAAGCGCTCATATGCAGCCCAGATGTGCCTTAGACTACATGATTTATAGAAGATTAAAGAGGAAAATTGTATCCAAGCAAGAAATTCATCCCTCCTTGAGAGTCCCTGTTTTGCAAGCGAGTCTGCAACCATGTTTGATCCTCTTCCTTTATAAGTAATTGAGATCCCTGGATCTTTTTTGGCCTCACCCCTAATGAAGTTTATAATGAAGTTCGAATTCCATGGCCTTCTATCTTTATTTTTGCACCATTGAACAACATTTTTCGAGTCTGATTCCACTATCAAGTGTACCTTCGGAACTCTACTACATGAAGATGTGATTTTGATAGCCCGATGTATTGCAAGGATTTCTGCGTTATTGATCTCCATGAATGGAATTGGGCTTGGGAACATACAAATGAATTTACCATGCTGATCTCTTAGAATTCCGCCAATAGCTAATGATTCTGAAATTGGTTGATCGAGGCATCTACATTCCACTTCAACAACCCAAGAGGAGGAGGAAACCAAAGGTCTGCCGGTTTTGAGAGGCTAGTGAGCGATGGTGGTGATGCGGTAGGTTGCCATTTTAGACACATAGGATTACGAGTGATTTCATCTGAGTATGGAAAAAGGTCGCCCCAACCTTTAATCCACCAAATCAATCGGAGGAGGATTAGATCTTTGAGTTGAATTAGTGAGCATGAATTTCCCCCATAAATTCTCGCATTCCTTTCCTTCCACACCGTCCAAAGAATAATGAAAAAGACGGCATTCCAAATTTTGCGAAATATATAAAATATTCCGAACTGGAGGGAGCCATTGTTCATACGCCTCCTTAATAGAGGATGGGACTACCCAGCCTAATAAAGACTGCATATCAAGCCACCATGACTATAATGCCGAGGATGATGGGCAAAAGAGAAAAAGATGAGTGATTCTTTCCAAGTGATTATTACACATGACACATACATTCTCTGAGCTTTGAATCATACCAAGCTTCCATAACCTTTCCCTCCTGTTAACACGACCAATGATTGCAAGCCAAACGAAGATTTCAATTCTAAATGGAACTAGCCCCTTTCACATCCCCTTTACAGCGTCAAGATTAACGGGTGGATCTTGTTTTGCAAGCTCAAGAGAGAGAGATTTTACCGAGAATTCGTCTGTTTTGCTAGGGGTCCCTATTGTATCATCTGCCTTGTCCCGGAGAAGAACAACTCTGCCCAGCAGTGTTTGAAGAGTCTCACGCTCCACACAATCTTGTGGGCGAAGATCTCGGGTCCATAGAAGGCTCCATCTCCATTCGAATCCATCCCAAAAACCACAACTTAAAACAAGAGCATCAGGGAGGAGAGCCACCCGAAGAAGGCGCGGACATAGAAGCTTGAGGGGTAATTCACCCACCCAGGTGTCATGCCAAAAGAATGAATCAGAGTCATCACCGATCTTTTTTCGGATGCCATTAATGAGCAGATTTTTTGAAGGTGCGAAACCAAGGGTTGCTTGACATATCCCCTTCCAGGGCCACCGACTTTTGGCACAAAAAAATCATGGGCTGAGAACGATGGATTGAACCCATACTTGACTTGGACTAGTTGTCTCCAAAGTGAGTGAGGTTCATTCAAAAACCTCCATAGCCATTTGAAGAGTAATGCAATGTTTTTGTGATGAATATTTCCAATGTTTAAGCCACGAAAATTCTTAGGAACAACAATTACACTCCATGAAACAAGAGTGGGGGATTTTTTTCCCGAATTTCCATTCCAAAGAAAGTTTCTTTGGATTTTAATAATTTTCTCCATTATGCCTTTGGGTATGGGGAATAAAAACATGTGATACAATGGTAAACTTGACAAGCATGCTTTTATTAAAGTTGCCCTACCTCCAATGGAGAGGAGATTCCCTTTTTAAGATGCCAGTTTATTCTCCATCTTTGTTATTATGGGGTTCCATAGGTTGAGCCGAGAATAATTCCCCCCAATTAGAAGTCCAAAATATGTGAATGGAAGCAAACCGGTTCTACATTGAAGGTGCTCCACAAGGCTAGCAAGCTGAGAGATTTCCACATTAATTCCAACAAGGGAGATTTTGTGGAAGTTAATCTAAAGACCCGAGGCTAAATGTTATCAAAGTTTTCTTGATGTTTGCCAAGAATCCCTTTTTAGGCGGGCAGAACATTATTGTATCGTCGGCGTACTGAAGGTGAGTGATTTTGGATCCACCTTTGCAAATTTCGATCCCCTCCCAAAGTCACAAGGAGGTTGCCTTTTTAATTAGAAGATTGAGTGTCTCTGCTATCACATCGAAAAGGAAGGGGGACAAAGGGTCCCCCTGCCTTATCCCTCGATGTAGCTTCACTAGGTGTGAGGATGTGCCGATAATGAGTATACTAGCCGACACCGACATTACACATCCTCTAATCCATTCTCGCCACTTCAATGGAAAGTTCATTTGTTGAAGTTTCCATTCTAAAAATCTCCATGAGACACTATCAAAGGCCTTTTGGAAATCCAATTTGAGGATATTGGCTTCGATATTGTATCTTTTACATGATTCAATGATTCACCCGCGATCAATGCTCCATCTAAGATTTGTCGCCCTTTGATGAAGGACGATTGGTGAGGGCCAATTAGATGATTCATTACTTGCTGCAGCCTTCGTGCCAAGAGTTTAGAGATGATTTTGTATGTTACCCCCACCATACTAATGGGTCTAAAGTCATTAAATCCATTAGGAATTTCAAGCTTGGGGATTAGAGCTATGAATGTCGTGTTGCTTCCTTTGGATAGTTTAGCAGTCGACCAAAACTTTTGCACTATGCCGAAGATGTCATCTTTGATTATGTCCCATCCACTCTTGAAAAATTTGAAGTTATACCCGTCCAGCCCCGACGCCTTTGACCCGTCGTATGAACACACTGCCCCCTCAATATCAGCCATTGTGAATGGGGTGGTTAGAAAGTTACCTTGTTCTTCTGATAGTCTTTTGAATTCGAGACTATCAAAGGAAGGTCTGGTGCTATGTTCTTCAGCAAAAAGCGAGCCAAAAAAAGAGACAGATGCATCTCTTAGTTCTTCAGGGTCATCGATGATACGACCCCTAAAACAGAGTGCTTCAATGTGGTTTTTTCGTTGTCTGATTGAGGCCATCACATGGAAGTATTTTGTGTTCCTATCCCCCTCCTTAATCCATTTTGCGCGAGATTGTTGAGCCCAATATGTATCTTTGCATTTTAGCCATTGCCAGAGTTCAAATTGGGCCTCTCTTCTTTCATAAATTTCATGAGATTCAAGGTTTCTATCATTTGCAATAGTGTCGAAGTTCTGAATTTTGTTTTCAAAAAAAGAGATCTTTTCTTCAATTAAGCCAAATTCGGCAATTTTCCATTGTTTCAACTTTGATCTAAGCTTTTTCAGTTTCGTCGGAAAAGTCTAGTTTTGAGATGCATCCCAGGATTCCTTGATGATCTTCAAGCCACTTCAGTGTTTAAGCCAACAATTTAGGAACCAAAAGGGTCTGGGACCCCAACATTTTGCCTTTTGTTGCAGCAAGATAGGGCAATGATCTGATAACACACTTGACAGATATGAGACTTACATTGATGGATAAGAAAGCAACCATTGGGGGTGTACGAAGACTCGGTCCAGCTTACTCTTAGATTGACCCCTGAACCATATAAATTTGGCATTGGTCGAGGGAATTTCTATCAAGTGGAGTACCTGCAAAAACGCTTTAAAATCACTAGCACCGTTAGTAGAAATAGTCTGACTTCCTCTCTCAGATGCATTCAAGATTTCGTTGCAATCACCAGCAATAAGACAGGGTATCTCAAAGGAACCACATAGGAGGCTGAGATCATTCCAGACAAGAGAACGACTGGGAACGTCGCATGGATTGTATAGGTTAATAATGTGGCATTTGAGGTTAAGTGAAATGATGTGTCCAGTAAGCATGATCCAATGTCGGTCAATTTTGGCTTCATGCAACTCAAAAAAGTTTTTCCTCCACATGGATAGGAGTCCACCAGAGAGTCCATGAGAGGAACTGACTTCGAAGCCCAAAGCGCCCTCATTCAAAATTGATTTCAATATTTTTGGGTTTAGAGTTTCTAACTTCGTTTCTTGAAGGAATAGGAAATGTGGGTCATGTTTGTTCAAGAGTTTCCTAAGGGAGCTTCTTTTTACTCTTGCTCCCAAACCTCTAATATTTCAAGACAGAAGAATCATAATGAGGATGTGTTATGATGAGTTTGATGTAAAGCTAAATCTGATTAGCTTCCTAGTTGGATTTTTATTGCTGAAGGCTTATATCAATTCTCTCTTCTAGTTGATGAGGAGGGCCCTTGAAATTGATTCCAAGTTTTTTTTTGCAACATCCAGTGTTGAAGTAGCAGTGGTATCAGGGTGGGAGCATGAGTTTGGATTCATAGAGAGCGGAGGGGGTAAAGGAATTCTGGGGGATGGCGGGTGAGTTTTCTTCAACTTTTTTTCCTCAATTTTTCTGATTCTTCTTTTTTTTCATGCTTTTTTTGATATTGATGGGGATGATGCTCTCAAAGCCCCGCTGAAAATTAGCCCAGAGAGAGATGGTGATGATGAGATCGATGGGCTGGGCCGAATTAAAGGTTTGAACCTTTTAGTTAATGTGATTGAAGAGGTTGATTTGGACATCGCTGGGGAAGTGGGGAGGCTTTGATGTGAGGGGGGATTTTCAGTTGGGCTTGGGACAGAGTGGCCTAATGAATGGATTTGGTTTGAGATAAAGTCGGAACCTGATTGAGGTGGGGGTGTGTCAGGAAGGGGAGTTGATTGTGTTTGGGAGTTGACTTTTGTTGGGGAATGTGTGGGGCGAAATGACGACTACTGACAAGAAGGTTGAGGGATTCTATGGGACCCTTTTGTTTGTGGTTCAGAATTAATGATGGTGTCATTAAAGCACGTGGACGATTGAGTTTTTTGGGGAAAATGAGACATGTGCTCTTTGTCACGTGCTGGCGAGTCATTTTCCTCTTCTGATTCTATGATCATTAGACTACGAGTTTTTTTGTTGTTGTAGAGAGATGATGAGGATGATGATAACTTATTAGCTTTCTCATGAGAATAATCATTTGGACTTTTATATTCTTCTAAGATGAAAATTGTTGATGAATTGCCATCTATTTCTATTGCCATTTTGCAGTTAATGACAAATAAGCAATCTGAGATAATTGATACTCTAGCATATTCGAAGCTAGAGTAGTCGAGAGAAATTACTCGTCCAAAAGTGCAGCCGATGTTGTAGAAATTCTGGTAGCCCCATCCTCTTAACGGAACCCCATAAATCTTAATCGTGGTTTCTTTCCATGTTAAAGTGCTTTCATCATTAATATCATTCAACTTTGTAAACCATGTTTCCAACCATTTACTTTCTATCATTGCCTGTTTATCATCTACTAAGTGAAATGTTAATAGATGAAGGAGGCCTCCCAAAGGTTTTTAAGCATAAGACCCCTTCAGCTAGGATGCAGTCCATTATTTGAAACGATGATTATGATGCATTCACTTCCGCAATGATACTTTTTTCAAACATCTCTTCATTATCATGGCTCCTTGATCCAGAGATGGTGATCATTTCCTCCCCTTCAATAGTTTTTACCAGTAATTCATCTCTAATTCTTTATGTATCTTCTCCCAAAACTTTTGAGCTTAGTCTTGTTACTTCATTTGGCACGAGGTTGAAATAGTCTGGTCTGGGGTCAATCTCTTGGTGGGGAATTACTTGGGTGTGAGGGTTTTTGGGTTTTAGAGGGAATATGAATTGTTTCTTGGATGGTTTTATGAATTTGAGGTGGTCGTATGGAGTTTTTGCAAACTTCCTGGTATGATCGATGGTCTCTGAGTGAATGTTTCATAGAAGTGGGGTTAGGCAGTTGTTGTTTTGGTTTGTACGATGGGTTTTTTATGGTTTCGTGATGAAAATTAGGTTTTATGGGTGATTTCCAATCACGTTTTGCAGCATGGATGCATATGTGTTCTTGACCAAATCTCTTATCATTCTCACCATGGATTGCTTTGTGGAGGGTTTCAGAGGTTAGAAATGGAACAAAGGCGTAGTGTAGGCTATGGTGTGGTCGAAGGCTATGTGGGATGAAGATGTTGGTTATGATTCCATAAGGCTTGAATATTTTAGATAGTTCTGGGATTGAGATGTCTTTTGGAAGGTAATCTATGAAGCATGTTCTTGTTGCTAGGCTTGGCTGTTGGTTGTGATTCCTCCTCTTACCGTCGTCCATTGATGGGGATCTTTCACACACTCGCTCACTTTCTTCTCTCTCTCCCTCTCTCTCTCTCTCTCATTTTTTCTTCTTCTGTTTCTCTATCTACTCAATAATCATTCCTTAATTAGCTGATAATCCCTAATTAACCTCCAACAAACCTAATTTACCATTTTCTCTCTTTTCCTTCTTTTTCCTTCTACCAAAACCATCTCCTCCGCCCACCATCACTGCCAGCCCTCTCCCTCTTTGACCCAGGTAGCCCCCTCCCCCTTTACCGTCACCCAATCCTCTTCAGATGTGTCGTATTTGGGCCTAGGAGAGAGGGGCATGTGCCCATGACTCCAAAATGTCAAACCCAATTTAGTAAAGCTAAGACGAGAAGAAAAAATAAAAAAAAATTAAATAAATTAATAATACCACTACAGTCTGCGAGCACCGAAGCCAGGAATAGCACTGAGTGAGAATATACAACTTCTTTCCTAATCATTCATTTTGATAGTTTTCAAGTAATATTATAGTAGTACTTATTTGATTCTCCACCTTAGTTTTTTTATAAGAATTCTCCACCTTTTTTCTAATTCAATTGCAAAAATCTTTTCTTGAGTTACAAAATCAATTTTAAATACTACTCCTTTAGTTTTTTTTTTTTTTAATTCAGATCTCAATTGCTCTTTAATTTTCTTTTTTTCTTATACTATTTTCTCATCATTTACTTTGAAATTTTAGTTAATGATGAGTTGTATTTTCATTAGTGAAATTTTGGTTAATGATGAGTTGTATTTTCAATAGTTTGATACTCTAAGAACTCAACTGTTTAAGGAGATTCCCAATCATACAAAAATATTCCGGTAATTTTACTATTTTCTCTGTAATTTTGTTCTTTATTTGGATTATTTTGGTTTTGCAAATTCTAAAATTTTTTATTATCTGAATGTCAACTAGGTTATATTATGATTTTCTAAAAATTAGAATAGTTGTTGTACATTTTTCTTGATAGATACTAAATTTTATACATCAACTTAATTTTTTTATTGTAATTATATATGTAATAATCATATTATGTTTCAAGCATAATTATATTTTATTCCTAAAAACTTGAATAACTATTCTTAAATTAGATTATTTCTTATTTAGTTTAGATTAGACCCATTTAAACTAAAACATTCAAATTACATAAGCAAGTGAGGGAAGGCACTTTGATTTACAACAAAAGCATAATGCATATATCCAATAAACTTAAAATTATATTAAAACTGAAAAAGAAAAAAGGCACAAAATCACACCTAAATCGTGAAAATAACGTATATTAGTAAAATGCATAATTAGATATAGCTGTGAAATCTGAATTTTTATTGTTTTTGTAATTTAATATAGTAAACCAGGTTTTAATGATGTTGCATTTAACTGTGTTTTAATTGTATTTTGTTATTCTTATTGGATTTTTGTTTGAATAATAATAGGAGGTATGATGAATTTCGATATTTTTTATTAGATTGTATTTTAGTGTAATAAACATTGTGATTGACAACAATTTTTTGTAATTATTGTATACTCTGAAAATTGAAAAAATTTATGTTAATTATTAAGGGGCAATTTTAAAGTTTGTTCATGCGCCACCGATAACTCAAAAAGGGGTTTACCCTTCCCTTCCCGTCGCTTCCACTGATCTGTTCTTTCTTTCTCTTCTCTCACCTCTGTCTCACAATCCCTTGCGTGTTGACTAGTGCAAAGTGTCATGGAATTCTCAGCGGTGCTTATGGGACTTTTGATGTTTTTTTTTCAAATTTGGGAATATCTCTTATCTATTTCATTGTCGACGAGGGTAGTCGAAGCCACCATTTTTGCTGGTGTTGATGTCGACAAAGCTACGATGATGGAGGTGGCACCGCCTTAGGGTTTAATGTCGTCATTTCTATTATTAAGCGCCATACCTAACGAGTCTTCGGGTAAGAGAGTGAGTAAGCTAGTGTTGTGAGATATATAATTGAAAAAGAGAGGAGTGGTTGTTGAGCGAGTGGGGGAGGGGTATGATGTGGCCGTAGTAATTGGAGGTGATAACGTGGAAGGAGGAAGAGGAGGAGAGAGGAGAGGGTGGAGACAGAGGAGGAGGTGAAAGTGGGCCACTAGTTTAATGTGGATGCAGATGGGGAGGGAGAGAGAGAAAGAGGAGTGAGGAGATGGTTTAGTGGTGATTGTGCAAGATAAATAATGGAGAATTAGAAGATCGATTAATGTTAGAGGTAGTGGTGGTGGAGAGCATGAAGAGGAGAGAGAAAATGAGGAATAAGCCATGGATGAAGGTATTTTGTGAAGTGAGTTGGTGCTAATGGTAGAAAGGATAAAGAGGGAAAGTGGGTTAATTGGATAAGGGGAGAGAGAAAAGGAAAATGGAGATTAGAAGAGGGATAATTAAAAGTTGGTGGGCTAATTAGGTCTAACTAGGGTGAATGACTAATAGAGTTAACGACGGTAGTAATCAAGGTCATTGTGTGTATTTTTTAAATAGTATGGGGTATAATGGTGAATTTTGAAAAGTCATGGGACATATGGTGAATAAAGAAAGTTATCGGAGATATATGGTGAAAAACTAGTAACACAAAGTTCATTAAACAACAACACATATATCATTTGACTTTTGAACTTGTTAAAACAAAGTAAAAGGAATTGATGATGATACTCGAAGAATCCTTAATTTGTTAATGTTTTCTATTGTTCATGTGATATACTATTGGACCGGATGATCACTAATACATGTTGATTCATCAACCCCCACTCCCCATCCCAGTTTCACATTATATAAAAACACTTTCATTACCAATTCGTTCCATATTAATTTCAGTACCTCTTATTTGGAAATGACTTAACTCGAGTTACTTCTTACTTACCCAATTCGGTTGGTCTTTTCTAAATACTTTCCCAACTTCTACCGTAAGAAAAAAAAACTAATGTACATCTACTTTATCATTAAATAAATAATTGAGAACTCAATAATATAATATATAACCTATATTTCAAAATAAATGCAACATATACAAGTGGCACACAGATCAAGGTACTTAAAGAGAGAAAGTTGGGGACCATGCTTTTAGAGAGATTAGGAAACTTAATTAAATAAAATACCTACACTAATTAGCCAACAACTATATAATCCCGCTTCCACATGCAAACCACCACAATAGTGTCACCATCGACCACCACCACCACCATCGGAAAACTATTTCCTTTCTCTCAACACTAACTACCGGAACCACCCCCTTCCCAAACCCTTACCCACCGAAAAACCACCCCCTTCCCCTCCGGCCTCGCGTACCCCCGAATCCAACCCTCCCTTCCCTAGCCCAACCATCCAAAAAACCTGTTCCTCATCCCCGAACACAACACCCTCCCCTTCTCTAGCCCAACACCCTCCCTTTTCTCGAACGCCCTCCTTCCCTTCTCCAACTGAACTCACCGCGTTCCCGAACCCAAAACCCTCCCCTTCCCAGCTGAACTCACCCCCTTCGAAACCCGAACCCTAACCTTCGAACACTACCTTTAAGACCTTGACCCTAACCCTAACCTTCGGAATCGACTCAGCAATTTGGTGGAGGTGGTGCACAATGGTGAAGGCGGTGGCGAAGACGAAGAAAAAAGAAAGAGATGATGGTGTTAGCGGTGAGTTTCGAAGCTAGTGGAGGGTGAAGGTGAGTAGGGGTTGGCGGTGATTACAAATGCGAGGGTGAAGGTGGTGGCTTGGTGGTGTCAGGCGCCGGTGGTCACATAGTGGTGTCGGGTTGATGATCGAGTGGTGGTGTTGGGTTAAGGATGATAGTGATGATGTCGAGTTGGTGGGTGGAGTTGAGGAGAGGGGTGGGTGGGTGGAGTTGAGGAGAAAGAGGGGTGGGTGAGATAAGAGATGGGGTAGTGGATAGATTAATTAATGTTTTTTTGGGTGGTGGAGTATAAATAAATTGTGTTGTTGTAGGAATCAAAATGGTATTTATGTAAATAAAAGGAAATAAATTTTTTAATATGAGGTATCTTGCACTTATTATGAAATTTACTAAAATGAAAAATGTTGGACTTATTAAGAAAATGATGAAATCTCTCTTAAACTATATGCCCAAATCTCTAAAGGGAAGCCTTAATGCTCATAATGGCAAATATCCCATCTATGTAAGTAACATGAATACAATCTACAAATGATATTAATCAATTGTGCAATGATTTTCAATTGGGCTCACTACAATCTAAATACTTGGATATTTCTATTTCATCCAAAACAATACCAAAAGTTGATTATGATAATTGATAAGTTTTGTTGGTAAAACAATGTGGCTAGAATAAGGACTTGGGGTTCAAGATCCTTGTCTTATACAGGTGGATATATGCTCTTGACATTGTGTACATATCGGGCCAACATTTTTATCATCCCAAAAAGCATGCTTGATAGTATCTCGGCTATATGTAGAAACTATTCATGGGATGGTAACACTCTAATTAAGTTTTAGGGTTCCGCTACTGGCCTGAGACTTTATCTGCAAACCAAAATGTTATAGAGGTATTCAATTAAAAGAACTTCTAGATGGAACTTAGCAACTACTTTCTCTATTTCTTTTTACTTGTGACCGTCTGACTTTCGCACTTGTCAATTGCATAACTTCAACCATTACTATTTTTAAATATTGGTAATTAAAAATTATAAAAAGTAGTTTTTCATAAAATATACATTGAGACGAATCTAACAAGGTCCCACATGAATATGTTTCTCCTTAATAATAAATCACCAAAGATAAATTAAGTAGAGTTTGTGAATAGTGCAAAAGTCAAACTGTTGCAAGTAAAAAGAAGCGGAGGAAGTATTTTTTGATTACATATCGGATGTTTCCTAAAAAGTCAATAGCTTATGGCTAAGAATTAACATGGGTTCATCATGTATAATTGAAAGGCGAGGATTAGTCTTGATCTTATCAACCACCAAAATATGCTTGCTGGAAACTAAAACAAATTTTTATTTGTTAAGAAAGAAATTTAAACTTGGTTATGATAAATCCATTTGTTCAACTAGGCTAGCTAAAGGGTAAACAACGAGTTCAAGCTTCAAATGGTTAATTGTATTACCCCATATGAAAGAGTTGGTTAGGATATATGGTTATGGATTAGGTCTACAATAAAATTCCAAATATAGTTTCTCAAGTCGGTTAGCTATGCTTGGGAGATTGACCACAAGGCAAAGGTTGGTCTGATTTGGTGTGATGAGATTGATTTTCCTCTATATGGCGATGATCGTACATGCAGAGACTGTTGAAAATTTATTTTTCTAATGTCAGTATTGTCGGATATGTTGTGATGGAATTAGTGCCCGATTGAAACTTGCTTATAAGTCTAGCGATCTTGATGAGAAAGGCTTGGTAACCAACTGTTTGAATCCAAAAAAGACTCAAACACCCAAAAAAAAACACAATGGTACCATTATAACCTGACATTGGTATCAAATTGTTATCAGGACTAGTACCAAGGTATCAACATTTTCGGAGAATGGTACCCTTACAACCTAGCATTGGTACCAAGAAAATGTCAGGCACACGCACGTGAAATCTTCCAACGCATAAAATGACCAAATTACCCCCGTTTGAGTCCCCTAAGAGACTCAAACGGTTGGATCCCAAGACAAGCTCCGATCTTGATAGAAGTAACAGATGAATGCTTACATATCCTCGAGGTTGCTTAATTTAAAAAGAAGGTGATTTAACGTGCAGTAGCAACATTAATCTACCAGCTTTGATAACAAAGGAATGAACAATTCAGTTTGAAATCAAAGTATAGTCATATCTCATGCATAAACTTGTGTAGAAGATAACAATTGATGTGATTTTTAGAGTGTTTAGCGGGTTTGCCAAAGAAAATAAGTAGGTTTTGTAGTTAATCTTGTTTAAGGTCCTTTAGGCATTAGAGAATACAAATAAGGATATGTATACTGCATATGTCTATCATTTATCCAATGATACTAATCTCATAAGATTATGAGATCAAACTTAGTTTGATGCTATTCTGGAAGGACAATTTGATGAATTATTTATACATACTTGTTCTAATGATAAAGATTTGCATCTAGTGAGACTAAAATTATGCATCCAGATCTCGAGTAAAGCACTTTAAAGCAGGATTAACCTTACTTTTCCCATATCTGCTGGCCAAGGGATTAGATTCCTTTAAGACGAATTGGCTGATCTATATAAGGTCAGGCTGGGTAATCCATAATTGGTTATTCATATTATCTACAATATCCTTAATTGAATCCTTATGTACGTAAGTATGTGAACACATATGATGATGATATAGGTATTGAGAACCAGAAGAGAGAAAAATATCCTGTTAGAATTTCGTTACTGAAGTACAAAATAAATTAGTTTATTTTGTTATTACAAACATGTATTTATAGTGTAGTTACTTATAACGAACTAACTAACATACAATATAGCTAATAGAAAACAGTAGAAAGACTAAATAGCTTATACAAGCTTATTACAAGCTTATTACAATCTTAGAAAATATATTAATATCCCCCCTTCAAGCTGGACATGGGAAGAAGTCATAAGTTCAAGCTTGGAAGATATTTACTAATGCTGAGGACTTGCCAAAGGCTTAATAAGAATGTCTTCCAACTGAAGAGAGCTAGGAACATGAGAAGTATGAATGAAGCCTGAGACCACCTGCTCTCTAACATAGTGACAATCACGGTTCAAATGTTTTGTCCTCTCGTGGAAAACAGAAGTATGTGCAATGTGTTTAGCAGCATAATTGTCACAATATAATTTAATAGGTATATTAATAGTTTGCTTCAAATCATGTAATAACCCTTCCAACCAAACAACCTCAGAAGCTACACTAGACATGCTCCTATATTCTACCTCAGCAGAATATTTATTGACTGTCTTTTGTTTCTTAGTTCCAAGAAAATAATGAGACCCCAAAAACATGCAGTAACCACTCAAGGACTTGCAGGCTAAAACACATGAACTCCATTCCGCATCAGTGTAGGCGTCAAGTTGCAAATCTCATTTAGCAGAATAAAACAATGGACTTGCAGGCTAAAACACATGAACTCCATTCCGCATCAGTGTAGGCGTCAAGTTGCAAATCTCATTTAGCAGAATAAAACAATGGACTTGCAGGCTAAAACACATGAACTCCATTCCGCATCAGTGTAGGCGTCAAGTTGCAAATCTCATTTAGCAGAATAAAACAATGGACTTGCAGGCTAAAACACATGAACTCCATTCCGCATCAGTGTAGGCGTCAAGTTGCAAATCTCATTAAGCAGAATAAAACAACCCTAAATTCAGAGTGCTTTTGAGGTACCTAACCACATTCATGGCAGCTTGTAAGTGTGATTTCCTTGGACAAATGAGGAACTGACTTAAATGTTGAGTAGCATAAGATAAGTCAGGCATGGTATTATTGAGATACAATAGTCTACCCACAAGTTGTCTATATATTTCTGGATTTTCAAGCATTTCACCCTCATAAGTGGATAAACCAATAACCTTAGGAAAAGTAGCTGCTACAGGTTTGGTGTTTCATAAATTAAAGTCTTGAATCATATCAGAAATGTATTTATTCTGAATTAGAAAAGTGCCAGATTTGTTTCTAATGATTTCAATTCTCCGAAAGTACTTCAGACTCCCCAAATCCTTGGTAGTGTAAGCATTATCAAGTGTTGTCTTCATATCATCCAATTTGACTTTGACTAGTACCAGTCAATACCATATCATCCACATACACCAAAATTGTAAGAAACTAACTCTCCATTTTGATGTTTAGTAAACAAGGAGTAGTCCTGAGTTGATTGAACAAAAACATGACTAAGAAGAAGAGCTAGGTTGAATATTTGAGGTATTTGTAATAGGATTATTGGTTTCAGAAGAAGTAGACTGAGAGTTGCTAAAGAATTGAGTATTTTGAAGATGATTAGAGTCCGATGTAGGAGTAGATTGAACAGGAGAATTATTAAGTGGAATAATACGAGAATTTGAAGAATTCACTGGAGTTTGAGAAGAATAAGAAGATGGAAGGATAATATTAACAGGGTCAATCGATGACTCATAAAATCTATAACATCAATATCGGGAGAAGAAGTATTAGACACAAGTCAAGAAGTGTTTTTATGAAAAGTAAAAATATGTTCTTGAAAAAGAACATATCTGGAAACAAAGCATTTCCTAGTGTTCGAATCCTAGACTCTATATCCCTTATGTCTAAATGGGTAGCCAATGAAGATACATTCAGTTGTCCTAGGACTGAACTTGTCTCTTTTCCTATCTGTGTTATGAACATAACACAAACACCCAAACACTCTAAGAATGGTATAATTAGGAATTGTGTTTGTTAAAAATTCAAAAGGACTCTTCTAATAAAGATTAGGGGTAGGAATTTTGTTAATGAGCAAGGTTGCAGTACGAAGACACTCTCCCCAGAAATATGAAGGAAGATTAGCTTAAAATTTTAAAGCCCTGGAAACTTCTAACAAATGTTTATGGTTTCTTTCCACTCTCCCATTTTGTTGGGGAACACCAAGAATACTCTTTTGGTGAATAATGTCTTTGTTACAAAACAAATTTAGAATTGATCCTGAATTATTTTAGCGCCATTATCAGATCTGATATTCTTAACTTGCTTGTTATATGAGTTTTCACTTGAGTGAAAAAGTTGGTATAGTTTTATAGACTTGAAGTTTATTTTATAAAAGGAAATTCCAAGTTGTTCTACTAAAATCATCAAGAATGGTTAGAAATATGATGCACCATGAAGTGTTTTAATCTTATAGGGACCCCCAAAATCTATGTGAATGAGAGAGAAAATTTCAACAGGTCTAGAAATGCTTCTGGGAAAAGGTGATTTATGATGCTTGGCAAAAACACAAATCTCATAAAAAAATCATCTACATGAGAACAAGCAGAAGCATCTATATATTTCATCCTAGATAAGGAAATCTAGCATGTAAGATATCAAGAGAAATTTTAGGAGTAGCATTGGCTTTGTGAGTAGGAGAAATGTATTTAGGAGAAGCAGCTATGTATGGAATACTTGAACAGTGTAGAATTTAGAGTGATATAACACATATTAAGATAATGAAGACCACCAATCTTAGTGCCTTGAATCATATTCTTGCCATCAGAATCAATAAACATACACTTAGTCAATGAAAACTTCACTTCAGTCTTACTATGATAAGCTAATTTGCAGAAAACAAATTATGCTTGAAATTAGGCACCAGTATCACATTATGTAGGGTGATATCATCACAAATAATCACATGACCTATGTCAGAAACATAAGTGCAACTACCATCAGGTAAACCTACTTCAATCACTTTGACCAGTTTCCTTTTGTGAGAAAAATAAATTTGCATCAAAGGCCATATGATCAGTTGCATTAGAGTCAACTATCCAAGTAAAAGAATGATTTATACCTACAAAGTGAGAATGAGCAGTTTGACTATTGGAAGATTCTCCAATAGTCTGGCTTCCCTTCATGGTTTTGAGAAATTATTGGAACATTGACTGCATCATAGCGATATCTACATGGTTGGAAACTACAAAGGGACCAGCAACAGTAAAATTCCAGAGGTGTATCTTCAAAAGTCCATACGAAGTCGAGTATATCATCACTAATGCGCATCTAGGGCCAACAATTGTCCTCAATAACCAATACAAGTTCTTCCGGTACATTTTGTCCTCACTCATGGTTTTGAGAAATTATTGGAACATTGACTGCATCATAGCTATATCTACATGGTTGGCAACTACAGAGGGACCAGCAATAGTAAATTCTAGAGGTGTATCTTCAAAAGTTCATACGGAGTCGAGTATATCATCACCAATGCGCAACTAGGGCCAACAACTTTCCTCAATAACCAACACAAGTTCTTCCGATACATTTTGTCCTCACTCATGCGCACCCCGAGAAAATTTCCAGGAGGTCACCCATCCCTGGACTACTCCCAGCCAAGCACGCTTCATTGTGGAGTAACTAAGGAAATAAGCTCCCTAAAACAAAAATTCATCTTGTTGGATTGAGTAGCCTGCTAAATCCCTTTAAAGCAATCATGAGGGGTATTACAGACAACTCCACTAGCTTAACAAAAGTATTATTTGATGATGGTTGTTTATGATACCAGTCAGAAAATCCAATGAGCTTAAATAATTGGTCCTCAGTATGACCATTTCCTTTACAATAGTCACAACACAAATCTCCAATTTCTCCTTCATCTAATCATTCTTAAAATCAAGAGTTTCTTTGCACAGCTAAGGCACTCGCTGAGTTGACATTTGTATTGCAGAAATTTGCTTTTGTTTCTCAATTTGTTGAGCTGAAGCAAAACCTCTATTAATGGATGGTAAAGGATCCATAGAGAAAATGTTAGTTACAACATTGTCTAGCCATCATTAAGTCCAAGTAAAAACTTCATGAGTTTCTCTTCTGTCTGAAAATCTGCAATTTTCTTGAACTTTCAAAAAATGTAAAATTCTCACCAATTTCTTGTTCCATAGAATTAACTAACCAACAAGTAATCACACGTTAGCCATCGATTAAAATCTTCACTAATTGAATCAGGTTTAGCAATCGAAGTATCAAGAAAACCTAATTTTTTTCTTCGCAACAATTACACGAATAACATTTCTCTTCCAGCAAACAAAGTTAGTCGCATTCAAATTTATAGCAACTAATTTTTTCATAGTTTGATCAGAATTCAAAATGTAATAAGGATCATTATAACCGATACTCACATTTATTGATATCACCTCTAGAGTTTGAATTTTCTTCTGTTATATCCGCCATTGATGAACGATTCAGACGCTTTTTTCAATTAGACATGAAGAAACAAGACTAAAATCTGGAAAAGAAGAGGAGATTTTGAGGACAAATAGTTATTGGAGCGCACGCAATTTGAGGTTTAATCAGCTCACATAGAGCGATTTAGATCAATTTGTAGTTCAAATAAATTGAACCTGCTCTGGTACCATGAGAATCTAAAGAGAGAAAATTTTCTTTTTAGAATTCTGTTATTAAAGTACAGAATGAATTAGTTTATTATGTTATTACAAACAGATAGTTATAGTGTAGTTAGTTATAACAAACTAACATAGAGTATAGCTAATAGAAATAGTAGAAAGACTAAAGAGCTTATACAAGCTTATTACAATCTTAAAAAAAATATTCATAGGTATACATTTCATGTATACATAACTTATTTGTGAACGAATAGGTGATAGGTTGATAGCAGATGGTAGATGGTATATTGGTGAAGGTATGAAATAATACTCGTTAGTGCACCATATTAAGGATGTATATGATATATATCCTCATATCCCAGTTTATTACTATTCGATCAATTGATTATGACCTAACTTGTAATCAAAATGATTATGATCACCCAATATTATCAACACCTCACACGTCTACCACTCTAATTATGAATGGGTAGAGGATGAACAAGACGTACAAGTAACGCAGGCCATGCAAAAGAAGGGCTCTTTTGTAGGCTTGGTCGTGATAAGTTTGCCAACTAATGGTAATGAAATTATTAATAAAATGAAAGCATAAGATAACGTAACTAAGAATAGTACAAGTCTTTTGATGTACAAAGAAAAGACATCATTATATTGATTAATAATTCAGTAGCCATATTAGCCACTAAATTAAAAAAAAAAAATTCATTCGCCGTCCATAGTGCGGTGATATCATCAAACTATTGTGCACATAGTATTTTGACAAATTTATTCCGTTAATAAATAAAAGTTAATATGATCACCTCAAACACAAACTTATATCCTAAAATTTTATTGCCAAAACAGTAGGAGAAACACTTGCCACGTTCCTTAGTAGTTGAAAGGGATGTGCTTCGTACACGCATCTTTAATTCCTAAGTCCCATATGACGCTATGTAAATAGAAAAAAAAAAAATCTCTCAAAACATTTTATTTGTTGAAAATATAATGTAATAGAAGTAAAACGTATGGGCTGAATATTATGTGCCAAGACCAGAAAAAAGAACACCATAATTGATAAATTGGATATCATCATTCAGAACTTTCTTTAATACGATGTAGAAATTCATAAACACTTAATTAAAATAGTTAACAAATGTAATTAGTGACTCAATAACTCACTATAATACTAATAAGATGGAAGCACCAATAAATTTTCCAACTAGACAAATGATATAAAAGTGTTACCATATAAGTAAATATTTATATATATATATATATATATATATAAATATATATATATATATATATATATATATATATATATATATATATATGGGTAGCTATTTAAATTGAAAATTAAATCATGGTGATTCTAGAAAAATATACTATATATGCATATATATACAATTCTCAAAGAATTACTACCTTAAGAATGTTAGCTCAACTTGTGCACGAACGCCCAAAGTTTTATTTTCGCATGAAATTTATTTGAGGATAAAAAGAAGTAGATTCACAATTTATGTATTTGGAAATTAAAAAAGAACCTTCAATTAGATCAAATTCAACTAAATTTATATTTAATAAATTTTATTTTTAGGCTGCAGTTTTCTTAGTAAATAATTTTCCACACACAATTTGAAATGATGTATAAGAAATAGGAACCGTTCAACCGAAATTTCATTTGCCACAATATATAATAATTACAAATCCTTATCTAAGAGAATACTTTACTAAATTAAACAAAATATATATATATGCATATTAGCTGATGGAGAACGCAAAGTCTCATAAAAGACGGTCTTACGTTAGCTTAACGTGAGACCGTCCAAGTTCAATATTAAGCTGGGGGAAAGATGGAGGCGCGACTCAAGTGGTTTTCAATTGGCGGCGAATGTCAGCGTCGACAAGTATAGCAGAATAGGTAGCTATGACCGTTGGCGACCACCGCAACGCAGCCTCGACAGCACTACACGACACCGCAGGAGGACAGAGACATACGAGAGAGAAAAACAGGGACCAGAGTGCTAGCAGAAGCAATGGCGAAGCAAGGAGGAATGATGGTGGTAACGAACAGCTCTGCCCTATCTCTCATAAAGCAATGAAGCAGCTACTGTACGGGGAGAGAAAAAATTTTCGAGGGAGAAAGAATGAATATGGGATTTTTATTTTGTTGAGAAGGTATAAGTAATTTTATTTTTTTTGACAAGAGGTATAAGTAATTGACAGCAAACCAAAATTGTGTCTTCTCCCTATTAAACCAACTTTAATTGTTCTTTCTAATTCTTCTTTCTAATTTTGTCATTTTCAAGTTATAGTTATAATTTTTCAATTCGTTAAGGAATTTTGATAATTAGTTACATATTTTTGGCTCTTAGTTATGGTTTTTTGATTCACAGTTAGCTTTTGCTTAATAGTTACGAAATTCATATATACAGTTATGATTTTTAGGTTATTAGTTATTAATTGTGGTTAATAATTATGGTTTTATGGTTGATAGTTGTGATTCTGGCTATTAGTTATTGTTTTCTGATAAATAGTTGTGATATTTGGGTATTGAGTTTTTTTTTTACATTAGTTATGACTTTATTTTTTAGTTTCGATTTTATGGCTAATAGTTTCAATCTAGAAAATAACTGAAAGACTATAATTATAGCATATGAATAATAACTTATTAATATCATGAGTAACAATGATGCATGTTTATGGTTATAGTTTTAATATTTGGTTATCAATTATACTTTGAGGGTTGATAGTATGGGCAGTCAATAGTTATGATTTTAAGGTCATTAGTTTTATTTATTGTATGCATTAGTAAACATTGTTTTTCCATTGGTTATTTGAGGTTGGCAAAACTAATGCAAAGATGCTATAGTTATTTAAGAAAGAGAGACTTAGTGCGTTAATTTTTTTGAGAAGAGAGAATTATTCATGCGTGATACTGAAATTATGGCCAATAAAATGCATTATAATCTTAATTTTATGATAAAACTAATATGCTTCAGCACTTAACTAATATACTTTAGCGTTTAACTAATATACTTTAGCGCTTAACTAATTCATCCATAAGCAATTTAAGGCTAGCATAACTAATAGGTGCAAGCGCTTAACTAATTCTACTACTGGTTTGATGCACGCGCGTGTTGTCAGCATGACATCAGCGGTCTCACGTTAACACTAACGTGAGATCATCTTTCCAAAAACGAACTCAATGGAGAATATTAACATACTGATTTATCAGCTACCAAAGATTTCACACTTTTATTTCGAATTGTATACTCAAATAAGGAAAAAGTAAAAATTTACAAAGAGCTTCAGACTTAAAGTTAAGTTTAGCAAAATTAATTTCATTTCAATTTAATAAATTTCAGCCAAAAAATAGGGTTTGAGTCATTTATTTGAATTAGGGCATGTTCTCTTCGACATAAAACAATTTGATTAAACTGAACTGAACCGAACTGAATTGAACTCAACTGAACTGATTGCAACTGAATTGTACTGAACTGAACTGAACTTATTACAATTGAACTGAATTGAATTGAACTAAACTGGAATGAATTAAATTATAATTACTTCCTCCGTTTTAATTTAGTTTGACACTTTTAAAATCACAGACTCCTAGGCAATTTTTGGAGGAGAGAGATATAGAAAGAAAATAAAGGGTCTCATGTGATAGGAGATAGGTAGAGAGAAGTTATTACCCAAAATGAAAGTTGTTAGAATATATGAAAATAATCATATTTTCATTATTCCCTTTGTATATATATTTAGATAGTTTGTATATCTGTCAATTAGAGTTAGTTTCCTATTTTATAGGAATGTTATTATTGTACACTCTAGTATATATCTCTAGGCTGTAATCTTGATCAGTTAAGGAAAATATTACTTTCATGGTATCAGATTGCTCTAGGGTTTCTCATCCTCTTCCACTCTTCCGCCTGCCCTAGCCGTCGCCTACTTTTCTTCTTCCTCGTTCGGCCACCATGACCAGTTCCACAGAGTCCTCCGTGACATCTTCTTCTTCCCCCTCTCTGTCTTCTCTCTCCTCTTCTAATATCAAACACAATGTTCCCATTGTTCTTGACATGAAAAACGTTCAATACTCTACGTGGGCGGAGTTGTTCAAAATCCATGCACGTTCCAATCGTGTGATCCATCATCTTATTCCCGATTCCAAAACCAAAGCTCCGGTGACTGATGATGAAAAGGAGGCTTGGTCTATCATTGATGCCACCGTCTTGAAGTGGATTTATGGCACTATTTCGGTTGATCTTCTCAACACTATTCTTGAGCCGGATCCTACTGCTCAAGAAGCCTGGGAACGTTTACGGGATATTTTCTTGGATAATAAATCCTCTCGTGCGGTCACCTTGGAACAAGAATTCTCCAATACTCACATGGAGGATTTTTCGAATGCTTCGGCATAGTGCCAACGCTTAAAAATGTTAATCAATTAAAGAATGTTGGTGCTCCGATTTCTAACAACCGCTTGGTGTTACAATTGGTGGCGGGTCTCACAGAGGCATACAATGGCATTGGGACGCTTCTTCGGCAAAGTGACCCCTTACCGCCCTTTTACCAGGCTCGGTCTATGCTCGTGCTTGAAGAGGTTGGATTAGCCAAGAAGGCTACTCTTGGTTCATCTCCGTCGCCCCATCTTGTTGCCTTCTCGGATGGTACGTCGTCAGATCCCCCTTCTAATTCCCGTGGTTCCTCTAATAACAAAAAGACTTATGCTAAAAACAATAAAAATAAAAATTCTGGTCAAAGAGGGGGTCATTCGGGTGGTTCCCATGGTGGTCGGGGTGGCCGAAATTCTTCCGGTGGTGGTGGTCGTGCGTCCTATGGGCGGCCGCCGTCACCGGGCTACCAGCAGCCACTGCCAGCGTGGCCAGGCAGTTCCTAGCAGCCTCCTGCGAGCCCTTGGGCCATGTGGCCATGGGGGTTCCCTCCTTGTCCGTATCCCAGTACTGGTTGGGCCAAGCCCAACGTTCCGTACAGGCCACCTCCGTCTCCTCCTCATGGCAGCAGCAGTATTCTTGGGCCGAGACCACAGGCTTACACTGTGGATGCACATCCGCCTCTTACTGATATTGACCAAGGTATGCACACTCTTGGGCTTAATCCACCGGATCCGAATCGGTACATGGACACTGGTGCCACTTCTCATATGACCTCTTCTCAAGGTAATATTATGTCTTATTTTAATTTGAGCAAAGATAATGGTATTATTGTCGGAAATGGTCATAGTATTCCAATTTGTGGTTATGGAAATGTTGTCTTACCATCACCTAACCCACCCTTAGCCCTCAAAAATGTCTTGCATGCTCCTAAGCTCATTAAAAATTTGGTTTCCGTTCGAAAATTTACCACTGATAATTCTGTGTCCGACGAATTTGATCCCTTTGGGTTTTCTGTGAAGGATTTTCAGACAGGGAGACCAATCATGAGATGTGAGAGTCGGGGAGCCCTTTCTCCAGTCACTTCCTCCATTACTACTCCAGTTCAGCCTCATTCTAGCTTTGCTGCTCTTGCACCTTCTCTGTGGCATGATCGTTTGGGTCATCCGGGTGCTCCTGTTTTTGATTTTCTAAGGAACAATGATTTTATTTCTTGTAATAAACGGACTCCCTTGGATGTTTGTTCTTCATGTTCTCTTGGAAAACATATTAAGTTGCCATTTGTAGCTTCTTCTGCTAGTACTGTTTTGCCATTTGACATTGTTCATTGTGATTTATGGACATCTCCTACTTTGAGCTCTTTGGGTCATCGATACTATTTGGTTGTGTTGGATGATTTTTCTAATTTTTTGTGGACATTTCCTATAGCTAAGAAATCCCATGTGTTATCCAAATTTATTGAATTTCGCAGCTATGTCCGCACTCAATTTGAAAGAGACATTAAAACAATTCAATGTGATATGGGCGGGAATTTGATAATGCACCTTTTCGGGGTTTTTGTAAAACTCATGGGTTGTCGTTTCGTTTCTCCTGTCCCTATACTTCACCTCAAAATGGCAAAGCGGAACGCAAAATCCGCACAACTAATAACATTGTCCGCACTCTTCTTTCTCATGCTTCTCTTCCATCTAGTTTTTGGCATCATGGTCTTCAAATGGCTACATATCTTCTTAATATTCTTCCCACTAAGATACTATCCTATCACTCTCCTCTACAAATTCTATATCACAAAACACCTTCTTATTCTCATCTTCGTGTTTTTGGTTGTTTATGTTTTCCCCTATACCCCTCTACCACAATTCATAAACTCCAACCTCGATCCACTCCTTGTGTGTTTTTGGGCTACCCCGACAATCATAGAGGCTATAAATGTTATGATCCTTCATCTCGGAAAATCATTATTAGCAGACATGTGTTATTTGATGAACAAAAAATCTCGTTCTCTACCATTCACACTCCTATGTCACCTACATATGATTTTCTCAAATCTAACTCCCCTTTAGCGTTACCTATGTTGCCTCCCTTACCCGTACCTTCTCCCACTTAGCCCAATCCCTCACCTACTATCTCACCTGGGCCTTCCCCATCTGGCAGTCCAGTCTCCTCTCTCCCCAACAGCCCGCGTCTCTCCCCTGGGCCGCGTCTCTCTCCTGGGCCGCGTCTTCTTGTTGAGTCTAGCAGCCCCTCTTCAATTAATCCCTGGCCGCGCCTCTCTCCTGGGCCCAGCAGCCCCTCCTCACCTACAAACTCCCCTTCTTTGAGCAACCCACAAACTGCCGAACATATTCTTCCTCCTCCTCCTTCTGTGTCACGTGCTGTCACACGTGGTCAGTATGGTATTAGGAAACCAAAGAAAATTTTTTCTCTCACTACTCATCTTGCCTGCTCTCCCTTACCCCGTAACCCAGTGTCGGCATTACGTGACCCTAATTGGAAACTTGCTATGGATGACGAATATCACGCTCTAATTAAAAATGAGACATGGGAATTGGTACCTCGTCTTTCTAATGCTAATGTAATTCGGTCTATGTGGATTTTTGCTCATAAGTTTAAAGCTGATGGTTCTTTTGAAAGGTATAAAGCTCGTCTTGTAGGTGATGGAAAAACTCAACAGGTGGGCATTGACTGTGGTGAAACTTTCAGTCTGGTGGTCAAACCTGCTACCATTCGGACAGTTCTTAGTTTGGCTTTATCCAAGAAATGGGTTCTTCATCAGCTTGATGTGAAGAACGCCTTTCTTCATGGTGAGTTAAATGAGACGGTTTATATGCATCAGCCAGTTGGCTATCGGGACTCTAGATTTCCACATCATGTGTGTTTGCTGAAGAAGTCTCTATATGGTCTCAAGCAGGCCCCCCGAGCATGGTATCGCCGCTTTGCTGATTATGTTACTCATATTGGTTTTTGCAACAGCAGGTCTGACCAGTCTTTATTCATTTATCGTCGCGGTACTGATATTGCTTATCTCTTGCTCTATGTGGATGATATTATTCTCACTGCCTCCTTGGCTGGTTTGCGCCAGTCTATCATGCGTCTTCTTGATTCCGAATTTGCTATGAAGGACTTAGGTTCTTTGAGTTATTTCTTGGGTATTGCTGTCACCCAACACACAGGTGGTCTTTTCCTCTCTCAGCGCAAATATGCGGAGGAAATTATTGAGAGAGCCGGTATGGCGGCTTGCAAGCCGTCCCCTACTCCTGTGGATACTAAACAAAAGCTCAGTGCCACATCTGCTCAGCCGTGTTCTGATCCCTCTCTCTATCGCAGTCTTGCAGAGTTGCAGGTGCTCTTCAGTATTTGACCTTCACGAGACCCGATATTTCTTATGCAGTGCAGCAGATATGTTTGTTTATGCATAACCCTATGGAGACACATATGCACGCTCTCAAGTGTATTGTTCGGTATGTCAAAGGCTCTCTTCATCATGGTCTTCATTTGTATCCATCATCTATTTCGATGCTTACCTCATACACTGATGCTGATTGGGGTGGGTGTCCTGATACTAGACGTTCTACGTCTGGCTACTGTATTTTTCTGGGTGATAACTTGATCTCTTGGTCCTCCAAGCGTCAAGCTACTATGTCATGTTCGAGTGCTGAATCTGAATATAGGGGGGTTGCTAACGTTGTTTCTGAGTCTTGCTGGTTACGCAATCTCCTGGTTGAGTTACTGTGTCCTCTGCAGAAAGCTACATTGGTGTATTGTGACAATGTGAGTGCGATTTACTTATCAGGAAATCCGATTCAGCATCAACGCACTAAACACATTGAGGTGGGTATTCATTTTGTGCGTGAGAAAGTGGCGCGTGGAGAGGTCCGCGTCTTACATGTCCCGTCCCGATATCAACTTGCCAATATTTTCACGAAAGGTCTTCCGTTTATTCTCTTTGAAGATTTTCGAGACAGCCTCAGCGTCTGTCCTCCTCCCACTTCGACTGAGGGGGTGTGTTAGAATATATGAAAATAATCATATTTTCATTATTATTCCCTTTGTATATATATTTAGATAGTTTGTATATCTGTCAATTAGAGTTAGTTTCCTATTTTATAGGAATGTTATTATTCTACACTCTAGTATATATCTCTATGATCAGTTAAGGAAAATATTACTTTCAAAAGTGTCACAACTAAATTGAAACGGATGAAGTAATCAAAATGATAATTAGAGCTGAACTAAATCGAATTGAACTAAACTGAATTGATTGTAACTGAACTGAACTAAATTGATTGCAACTGAACTGAATTGAGCTGAACTAAAAATAAGTTGAGCATAACAGACCCTTAATTTAGATGGAAAAACTCCCTTAATTTTTCAACATGGAACTTTCACGTTTTTTATTTGTTGTAATTTGGCTTTACTTTATCCTCTAAGTATAGTAAGGATCACTAATGTTTTGCTCTATAGTGGCCTACGGCCTACCTAACATACGCAATGATGCCAAGTATTAGTCTATCACGATATATTTTGTAAAGCAGAGGCGTCCACCTCATTATAGGTAAGGTAGTCACCTCATTTGTTTTTTAATTCACACGGTATAATACATTTATCAAAGAAGCCCCATGGAACACAAGTCGATTAAGGCTTTGTTAAGACTTTGACATTCAAAACGAAGCTGCCTTAAGCTTGCCTTGTTAGAATCATTCAAATCAAAGATTAGTTCAGCACACCCATTAATTAAAACGACCGGCCACCAATCAAAACAAAGACTGCTATCAAAGAAAACCCATCAAAACAAACACGAGTACATAATACTTCTTGTGAGAAGGCATCATACATCATAGACTGTTGAGAAGTATGAACTACCGTGTATTGCAAAAAAAACAAAATTCTCTATGTCTCAATAATTATAATGCAAGAGTTTAATTAGTATATGTGTTAATATACAATTTCAATTATTTATATCTTTAATTATCTATTGATAAATAATTTGGAGAAGTTGTTAGGTTGAAAATATACATTAAGATATATTAATAAAATTATATTCTTACATTTGTTCCATAACAATCATAAAAAGGTATGGTCAATATGATTACATATAAATAACTGAAAAAGTCAAACTATTACATTTTGTTGGCAACAGCTGGCATAATACTCGACCAAGTAAAACTTAGTTCACTTGATAAAGTTCTTATCTCATATCCTAAAGGTTTGAAACTCAAATGGTGGTGGTTAAGAGCGAGGATTATTCCATTACCGCGGAGTTACTCTCAGACACTTCAACTCTTTTTAACCAACTACAAATGATTCTAAATGCATTATTCAAAGGGCGAAGCAGAGAATGCATAACTGGGAAGTAGGCTTCCTTTCTAAAGGTGGTCCTCATACCCTAATTCAAAGCAACTTGGAGGCTCTCCTTGCCTATGTTTGCTCCTTTTCCCTTCTCCCTCACTCCATTGCCAAATCTATTGATAACATGCATTGCTCAATTTTTTGAAGACGACAAAAAGATAAAAATGTTGTTCCTCTAATTGCATGGAGCAACATTTATAAGCCAAAATCTAAAGGAGGACTCGGTCTTCGTGAACTCTGCCATTTAATAAAGCCTTCCTAGCAAAATTGGCTGAAAAATTCTCACTCAAGACGATAACTTTTGGGTAAAAATCATCAAACAAAAATATTTATCTAGCTCAAGCTTTTTTTAATGTAAACCTAAGCCAAGTGATTCTCAAATCTGGAGACAGATTTTAGTCCAACGGGACATAATTAGGAAAAGGAACCGATGGAAAATTGGAGACGGAAAGTCCATCTCCTTCTGGGGTGATAATTGGCTATCCCATGCCCCCTTATATCAGACGCTTAAAATTCCTTCTTGCCAAGTAGACCTCAACCTAAAAGTTTCAGATTCATTCTACCATCCATGGAATGGGATTTACTAAAGTGACAACTCTATTTGCCAAACCATCTCATTAGCCTAGTCAAAGAGATCCATCTTCCCTCCTCGCCTACAACTAACCGACACTCATATTTGGGGTTGTACCTCCTCAGGTGACTTCTCCGTCAAATCATCTACTTGGATAGCTCATGATCTCGATCCCACTGAGGATCCTTGGATCTTTGAATAAATTTGGAAGCTTGACATACCACCTAAATTACAAATTTTTCTAGGGCAACTTCGTCATAAAAGTATAAGTGTCATGGATATACTTTTTGAAAGAAAATTTGCTCCTTCCAATGCATGCCCTTAATGTCACTTCCATCCTGATAGAATTAATCATTTGTTTAATCAGTGCACTTTAGTAAGGAAAGTTTGGGATCTTCAAGAAACTCGTGCATGGCTTAACTTCCACCACAAATAAACTTCTCTTTTAAAAGTCCTAGAATCCCGTAAATCTAAAAAAAAATGTCATAACCAAATTCCTTTTTCTAATTTGGTTTATATGGAAACAAAGAAACAACATTATTTTTGATAACGCTACTTTTAACAAGCACAGAATTCTCCATAAAGCCAAGTTCCTTTATCACGAATGAAACCTTTGAACATCGCTTGATTCTTGTTATCTTGCATGTATTCCATTCTGCTCTCACATTCAACCACCTCTCATCTCTCATCACAATTCTAACATTCAAGTCACTTGGGCTCCTCCACCTCCATCCCACTTCAAACTCAATTTCGAGTGCTTAGTCTCAAATAACTCGGATGTTGTGGGGGTTATTATTCGCAATAATAAAGGTGAACTCATTCATACCACCTCTTGCAATCTATGAATCATTCCAGTGTTCGTGGCTGAGGCTACTACTCTTTAGAAGGGTCTTCTTTTAGCTTTGAGTCATGGCATCCAGAATATATATCCACATCGAAGGTGATTATCTTCTTGTAATCAATGCGGTTAAAAAACTATGGAAGGTCCCTTGGCAAATACAACTTATCATAGAGGATATACACGCTATTAGATCCTCATATCTATAGGGAAGCAAACAAAGCTGCAGATTGAATAGCTAATGTAGGGCATTTAGTTCAGTCTAGTTTTGATATTACTCCTTTTACTAATTTAGCTCTTCATTCCATTCTTGTAAATAAATTTTTAGGAGTTCTCGCGAGGAGGGCCTCCTAAAATCCATTTTTCTTACTTTATAAAAAAAAAGCTGATTTGCAAATACTATAATATAGGATTTTCTTATAGATGCACCATTTATTTTTTCACTCTACAAAATATTTTTTTACATTAATATCTCTAATTGTGTATAAGTAAAAGAATTTGACATTTGAAATTTTCGTGTTCAGACGAATCAAACAAGATAGTTTATGTATTTTCTTAAAAGTGGTGAGAGAATATAACCAAAGTTGGTTAATAAGGTATTGCTCTTTTCAAATTATTTTTGCTTACTTGAATTATCTAAATTAACTAAATATAAACTCATCTGAACTTAGCTAAATATGAACTTATCTACAACTTATTACACCTTATTTGAAGTAATATGAACTTATTAGATCTTGCTTTATAAGTATGTCAAACCTTAGTTTTGTTGAACTAAAGTTATTTGAACTTATTAGTTCTTATTAGACTTTATATAAACGTATATGAACTTACTTTTTTCCTATTAGGACTAAAAAATAAATTAAACAAAACAGAGCCTAAATAATGTCCAAAAAACAAACAGAGGTAGAATAAAAAAGTATCGTAAAATTTAAGGTATGAATCACTTTAATTTGGACTTGTTCTTTTCATTTTATTTTCGATCCTTATCAGAGAAATAGATTTCATATAAGTTTAGTTAAGTTCATAAAAGGTCTCTTAAGGTTTAATAAGTTCAGATAAGTTGAAAGTCTCTCTCCTCAACTTAAGCCTCTCTGACCATCGCACTACTCTTCTTGTTTGCTCCCTTGAATCACATTAGGGTGCAAAACCATTTTGGTTTCTCAACTGTTGGCTTACACATCCTCAATGCACGAAAGTGATCAAGAGTGCTTTGTCTAAGCCAATTGGCCTTACTGTTCTAGAAAAAGAAAATTCAAAGTGATTAAAGAAGACCTAAAACAATGAATATTCATGAATTTGGTCTCATTGATGTTAACATCAAAAACCTTAAAGAGAAATTAAATATCGATGTTATTGCAATAACCGTCTATTGAATTCTAATGAATTGCAGGAACGGAAGATGGCTCAATTGGACTTATGGGCTTGACTCAAACGTCGTGAATTTTAATGGGCTCAAAATTCTCGAGCTAAGTGGATTAAGAACGGTGACAGGAATATAAAATATTTTCACACCTTATTTGATGAGGACTGCTCTTTCCTCACTGCCCCCTTCACATACGAAAAGATAGATGTTGTCGTCGCCCCTTCAAAACATTAAAGATGAATTTTGATGTTTGTTCTTCATACTTTTCTGGATTCTCTCGAAAATTTTATTATTTTGAACACTCATACTTGGTAAGCATATAGACGCATTGAAATTTGTGCATACTCTTTGTTTATGTCATACCTATTTGATCCATTGTGAAATGTGTGCTAATCTTATGACAAAATATTTAGATGTTTGTCAAATTATTTAGTGTAAGGTCTAGCTAATGATCCTAAAAGAGCACTTTTTGGCAGGTATTCTAAGACCCTTCTCCTTATCTTACTTGATTAAAAGTTTTGCTTGATTTTGGGCCCTTACCTCCTCCCTTAGTTTCTCTTTGCTTGTACACTCCGATGATGGAGTTTGTATTAAGCTTGGGGAGTTAGCATGTGTTCCCTCTATTTCAACATTTTCTTCCTCCTATTTATAATTTTTCGGACATCCGATGATTAATCCGAAGCATATTTTTTGAACTTTTCATTTGAAAATTTTGATTTTTTTTCACATCGCATTTTGCCTGATCTGAAATTTTTGGATATCCGAAATGAACAGCCCTAGATAAAAGGGTGGGAATATTTGTTTCCATATTCGTCAGATGGGTTTACTCAATACCCTTTATGTCTAAAATTGCAATCAAAATCAAGCTTATTGACTTCTCAACTGATTCCTTCACCTACTTGTGCTTGGAGCCCCCCCTCTCTGCCCTTGTATCAAGTGGAATTTAGATGCAAGCTTCGATCCAATTTGTCGACTTAGTGCCATCACACGGGTGCTAAGATATAATGCTTGGTGTTTTTTTTATGTCTTTTCTCAAGTATTATTATTCCTCCAATGGAAATAAACTTTGTTGAATTTATGCAATTTTCAAAGTAGTTATATCATTGTCATGTGAATTAGCTCAAAACAACTCATGTTGAGCGCAACTCGGTTAATGCAATTACTTGGTGCAACACAAGTCATGGAGGGTTCTGGAATTTAAACTTTATGTTCAACTTCATTAGGAATGCTTCAAATTCTCATTCACATGTTCGAATAATACATCATGGAGGAAGCTCAAACAAGGTGGCCGACTCATTAGCAAAGCAAAAACTTAGGCCGGAGAATGAATTTGTAGCTTGGTTGTAGCTTGCTTGCCTCTTCATATTGTTTCATTGAGATTGTACACTATCTGTTGCTAACCCATTATGACCATCACTCCTTCATGAGTGGCTGTAACTTGTAATGGAAATCTAGTGTACTCATCCATGATTTTATAATACAACTTCCAAATTATAAAAAAGAAGTTCAATTAAGTAAAATATTTTTTAAAAAAAATATGATACTCTCACAAAATAAGGTATGATAAATTCAAATAAAATCTAATAGTTTAGATAAACTCAAATGAGACCCTGTTATTTCGGACTTATTTTTAGTTCAATTCAGTTTAGTTCAGTGTAGTTCCGTAGTTTCCTCTCATAGTTTTCATTCATCTCAGTTCAACGCAGTTCAATTCAGCGCAATTCAATTCAATTCAGTTCAGCCTAATTTAGTACAGTTAAGTCCAAAAGAACATAACCTAAAAACATACCCTTTCTAGTTCAAAATTCAAATAACAATAGAGATTTCCTTGTTCAAAAGAATATATGAATAATTTCTTTCATTATTTATAACCTCCTTTCAATTCTCAACTGTACAATGTATACACCCTTTATCTTACAGGGTCTCTCATGGCATGACATGACCTATTCTCATTTACATTCAATAATCTCTCTGTGTATAGTACTATAAACTATAAAAAATAAAATAAAAAATCAATGAATATTAGCAACACTAACACATTCTCTCTCTCATCACATGTACCGTCCTTTACAACCAACCAAATAGCGCCACGTCCTCAAAAAAAATAATATGGGTTCTCCAATCTTATCTGTGGTTTGTCAGAAAATAGTAGAAATATCCAGCTCCGTGACAATGCGACAACTCCAAGAAAAAAACTCCAACTGGCCTCCATTATAAAGTTCTCTTTTATTTCCCTCATGCATATGCATATACTAAAGGCCAATACAAGCTGGCAACTTTTCAGACATTTGACCCCACCAATAACTGAAGCTCACGTGGAATACCCTCATTGGTCTGAAACCCTCCTCCTACGGTGGGCCAGGTGGAGTTTCCCAACTAGGGCCCGAATTACCTGCCACGTGGCATCCCCTTTTTCGATCCGATCGTTGAAAAGGAGAGAACTCCTGACAGATGGGTCCCACAAGTTTTTTTGTATGACCGAGAGATTTGTCCTAGTCACGTGCTCTAGGATAGAACCTAGCTTTCCGACGTCGTTTTCCGCCACCGTGAGGGAAATGTTCCGCCACGGGACGACGTCGTCGAAGGGTAAGCGGATCCCATCCGCTATAATCACTGGTACGCATCCAAGTGCAACCGATTCGACAAGGCGTGGGCTCCATGGGGCCCACCCTAATGGGCATAGACAAAATGTTGAACGTGCTATTTCTGACTGGTAACCGGCAAACCTATGCCTCTTAAGGTAAAACTTCCGGTCATTGTTATACTTCCTCCATATGTGGGTCCTCACAGCCCTACAAAGGAATAACAACAACATCATAAATAAGTGGAGTCATTGTTGTAAAGACTAAACAACTTTTTTTTGGTCACAAACACAATACATCCACTATTAACATGGTGTTAGGATTAAAAGCACTTATTCCTATAATAAGGGTACTATTATTGTTCAATTACTCCACTTTTCATATAATTGTTTAATTATACTCCATTACTCTATTTATGTCTTAAGTGTTACGGAATGGAAATCGATAAAGCTTATCTTAAAAGCAACAAGTACGACTATATATATTTGCCTTTACTTTTTACCAATTCATATAGGAGTATTCAATTTTCCTTCAAATAAAAAGACCAATACAAGTATTCAATGCATTTTTTTCTAGAAGAAGGCTAGAAGCAAAAACAAAGATGATGCTTTAGTAAGGAAAAAGTTCTTGCTGGAAATTGTTTAAGATAGTCATAACTCTTAAGGATTATACAATATGATGCTCCATCCGTCTCATAAAATAGTACTCACATTTCTTTTAGGATGTTCAAAATGTTGTGCCTTTTTTTTTTATCAATTTATTTGGATTAAAATTATCCTTCATTTCTACATAAACTTTTCAAAATACCTCTACATTTTTAAAAAAAAAATATGTGTCCTTATTTATTATTTTACACCATTCCAATGAACATTTATTACTTTATTTTAATTTAAAGGAAAAATTAAAATATGTGCACTTACTTCTTCCATTTTTCTTCATTTTCGTAAAAAAATAAGAAGTAAACATTATATTATCAGACAAAGGAAATATTAAATTTAATACTTTAGGGAGAGATAATAATACCATCAAAATGATTGCATTATTCATACTTTTTATTGATCATTCTAGATTTCTAGTGATACTTGCCAACCCTAAGAGAAATTCAGTTGGAAACGTGTAATAAAATTGATTCCATTGTCTCCGTATCCGTATCTTTGATATCTCAAAGTTCACATTATGTTTGACATGTTCAAAATGTATAAAATCCTTTTATAAAAATTCACTTGGTGACAGAAAAACTTAACCATAGTAGTTACAGATTAATATTTACGCGACCCATTACAATTTAAAAATGTTATCAACGCAAGCAAATTCTAAACTACAGTTTAAAAACATATTTAGGAATTTAGATATTTTTGGTTGTCTTTTAAGTTGTCAAAGAGGGAAATATCATCAGGGTCTTCAAAATTAGTTGTGAAAATAAATAACATCAACCACCAAATAATAACTTGTTGGTTGAACTTGAAGACCACGGCATGCAATGGCAAGGTGCGGGGGTAAAAATGGAAATAAAATAATAAACACACATAAGAGAGAGAAAAGTAAGTACTTGCTGTAAAAGCGACCGCTGACATTCTTCGGATTGACTTCCATTTTACCCCTGAAGAACGCAAAAATGTCACGATTACCCTCCATTGGCCACTTTTTCGACGTTAATCGTACACTTTCCGGCGATATATACGGCGGAATTACCACATTCTCAACCTCTTGACATGGGTGCTTGTATTTCACCCCAAATGTTTGCAATATTATTGATCCTCTTAAATTTTCCATTATTCCATCTTCAATTGCTACATTTTCCTACAACAATCAAATCAACAACAATAAAAAAAAACGTACTACATTGTAGACATAAACCTTTTTGAGATTAGAGATGTTCAACAAATAAATTAATTAAAATAATTTAAACACTACTAAGATGAATAACTTGGGTTATTAAGATTGTAGACATAATCACATAAACGTTTTCCACTATTTAAGGCAACTTGGACACGCAGTTTAACGAAGAGATTAGAGAAGTTCGATGAACAAATTAATTAAAATAACGTACTCCCTCTGTTTCAAAAGATAAAACATTCACGCTTTACAAAAATTTATTTTGACTACAAATACCTCTCCAATATGATAAATAAAAATTATATCGTCTTGAAAAATACTATAATAATATTATTTTTTAAAATTTTCTATAACAATCAAAGTTCGACCTCGTACGTACCAACGGGGAGGGAGTAACATATTATTATGATGAAAGAGTTGGGGTTATTAATGAGATTAATGATTATACTTAAACTGCGTGTTCAGCCCACATGATGCAAGTAAAGAAGAAGGCGTAGTGCATACCATGGTATGGAAGCAAGCGCCAAAGTCATGGGAAGCGACGAAGATGTGGTCGGAGCCACGGCTGCGATTCCAAAAGGGGAAGTTGGAGGAGATGAGATTAATGGCGGAAGGAATGAGAGTACGAGCATGGCCAATAGCAGGGAAGCCATTAATTGTGCTAAAATTACAGGAAACATAAACTGGAACAAAGAAGAAATCAGCTTCATTTGGGTCAAATGTGCGCACATCACTTTCTAATAAAGCTTTGTGAATAGCGACTTCAGATGCGAATAAATGACTCTTGCATCTCTTGTTAATTAGCCAATCTTTGTTGTATTTTGCTGGTAAATCGTACACATATATCTTCAATCCTTCAAACGAATCTTCAAAACAACAAATGAAAATAAATTAACACCAGAATATATATCAGAAAGTTCATTATTATTATTATTATTGTGTTTATGATAAAACCAATAAAACTCGATGATTAATAAATACCTGAAGAGGAGGAGGAGGAGGAAGAAGGGGTGGTTTGTTCGACGAGGAGGCGGGATTTGATGGAGGAATTAGGAGAATGGTCAGAGTTAATGAAAGGAGGGAAAGAGATGAACAAGTAAAAAGAGATGAAAAACCAAACAAACCATTTGAAACAACGATAGAAATAATAATAATGAGGAGAGTTTCTTTTGCCATGTCTATTATTTGTGTTTAATAATCTCATTCTCACATAAAAACCTTTCCTTCCTTTGGTGGGTATGTTGAAATCCACCATTTTTAGGAGCTATTTTTAGGGAGGAGAGAGAAAATTAGAGGTTGGTTGAAATGGGTTATTCCTTGTTTGGTTTATGGTTTGGTGTTGGGGATCATCAAGTGGAGAAGAAGGAACAATGACTAACAGAGGAAAGAGATAGAGGGTTTGTTGGAGGTTCGTTTTTGGTGTTGATGAAGAAAATTTAGAACTATTAGTAGTCTATACTATTGTATTGGATTTGGTTGATTTCTGTTATGGTTTTAAATTAATAGTAGTAAATAGTAAGTTTAATGTTGGTTGACATGGTATTAATATGATGGAGTAATAAATAATGCTTTCTTTTTATGTTTGAGTTGGTTTGCTAGAGAAAAAGGGAGAAGATATAGGACATTGTAATTTGTAAGTGGAAATTTTGAGTTTAAAAGCTTGGGAATTGTGCAAAGTGTATTAGTCTTTTGATGTTGAAGTTTAATGACCTAATTACCCTTTTTTGTAAAGTTTTGGAAATAAGTAGGTCATTTTTTTATGTTTTGGACCTTCTTTGGCGGCTTGTCTGTGGGCAAGTTGACAATAAATGGTATGAATGAGTTGTAATAATAGTTATGTTTGTTGTGAAAACAGTGGAATGACCAATTCCACTGTTGAGCACAATGAATTCCACTGCCATGCATTCAATGCATGGTAGGTTTTTCTCGCCGTATTTGTTGATTTATGCAAATACACAGTAAGTTTTGTGCCTATAAATACTACCATTTGTGAATACACCGAACATCAATGCAATATACAATACTCTCTGATATATTTGCATAACTTCTCTCTCTATTTCTCACAACACGTTATCAGCACGAGTGTTCTACCGGAAATTTTTTTTAAGGTATCTTTAAAATTTTTACATCCATTTTTTTTAAGTTTAAGTTTTTTTTCTCCAAGCCCAACCCTTTTACTACCCGAACATGGACCAACAAAGTAACGGGATTAACATTGTTTTACACAATGTCTCTGTCTCGGGTATTTATTTTTGGATAGAGCGAAACAATGTGCCATTCACTACCAACCCAGCGAGGGGAACTGTAATACAGCCCCGACCCAGTAACCGTAACAACGGTACAAATACTCATACCAGAGAAAACCCACAAACCCCTGTTCCCAACACCAATAATAACCCTCCTATACAACCAGCTGAAAATCAACCTCCGCCCAGTAATAAAAGAGATAGAGATGAACAGGAAGAAACTAGTAGTAAACGTCACCATACTACTAACGCAGAAAACAAATAATTTTAACGCCACCTTCATGGAGGGCAAGGACATTTTATCTACATTATTTTATTTTATCTGCTCTTAAACCGCCTAGCGCAGGTTAATTTTTTTTATTGCCACCTATATGGACGGCCTAGTGAATGATAGCATTATTATGTCTTATATGTGCAATAATGTCGTATGTATGCAGGGAACAAGCATTCAGAACATTATTATATATTATTGTCTCTAATCTTCTATTTTTTTTGCATTTATAGTTACATATATTATATTACCAATTTACTAGCATGCTCTAATATATATTTGTCAATATTAGAATTTTATTGCGTTGTATATTTTTTAACTGTATATGAACTGCACAGTTAGGGATAACCCTCTATAAAAGCGGATTACCATCCCCATTTTCACCACATATCCCTTATCTTCTTCCGATTTTTCTTTCTCTAAACCCACAAATTTTTTTTCCTTCTTCCTCAACCTTCCGGCCACCATGTTTAACGCCGACGACAACCGTCCTCCACCCTCATCTTCCTCTTTTGAAGAGGATTTTAGGAAAATAAAACTCTACTTATTTCTTATAGCCGGTTTCTTTTTCCTCCTCATGGCATTAATGATATATCTCCTAATACATAAATAGGAGACAAAAAAAAAATTTCCCCCGGAAGAATGGCGAAAAATGCACATGAATATCAATTTTTTTTGTCTTTAAGTGCATTTTAGGAAGTTTTTTTTGTTTATTCACTTGTTGTATTTTGTTTCTATTTTTGGTATTTTCTTGTTTTTTTTGCTTAGCTTCATTATTGTTGTAGCGCTATTTTAGTTTTTTTTGTTTGTATTATTTATCTATAATAATAATGATATAAATCAAGGGGAGATAATATATATATGTGATTTATCATCATTACTAATTTCAAATATTTACCTATTTGTAGTCAAAAGAATGGGAGATCTAGTGAAAAGACAATTTAACATACTAGATCTATCTGGGCAAAAGTTTTTAGAATGGACGGTGGACGCCCAAATGAATTTAAAGGCCCAAGGACTGGAACATACAATTAAAGATGTGACAACCCAACAAGGGGATGCAACTACAACAGCCGCATCAGTTAAAATTGCGACTGTACAAGAAAAGGCAAAAGCCTTAGTCCTCCTTAGACATCATTTACATGAAAGTTTAAAAAGTGAATATCTACTTGTGGATGATCCAAAAGAACTATGGGATAGCCTAAATGAAAGATATGGGCATCACAAAAATGTGCTTCTCCCAAAGGCACATTATGACTGGACCAATCTGAGGTTCCAGGATTTTAAAACGGTCAGTGATTACAATTCAACATTGTTTAGAATTGTATCATTGTTAAGATATTGTGATCATCCCATCACAGAAGAGCAAATGATAAACAAAACGCTCTCCACTTTCCACGCCTCTAATATCATATTGGCAGAACAATACAGGTTCAGAGCTTTCAAAAAGTACTCTGAGCTAATCTCAGTACTACTTGTGGCTGAACAAAATAATGATCTTTTGCTGAAAAATCATAATCTTAGACCTACGGGGTCTTCAGCCACTCATGAGATAAATGCAATAGAAAGCTCTAATCCACCAGAAGCAAATGCTATACATAGTGGTGGACGCGGTAATTACAACGGTCGTGGGAGAGGACGTGGTAATTACCGTGGCCGAGGGCGTGGACGTGGAAGAGGCCGATTTTCCCCAAGAAATAATAATTTTAAACATTCTGATAAAAATTGGGGACAATCATCTGGAAATCAAGGCAGACGTCCTATAAAGGAAATGATACTTGCCATAGATGTGGCATGACTGGGCACTGGGGCCGCACATGTCGTACTGCCAAACATTTGGTAGATCTATATCAAGCTTCAATAAAAAACAAAGGAAAAAATGCTGAAGCAAACTTTGTTAATGAAGCCACTACATCCATGCCCAGCCTTGATGTTTCAGATTTTTTTATGGATGATGCTGAAGTTGAAAATAAGTTTGTTTAGATCACAATCGATTAATGTGCTTAGTTTATTTAAACTGCTTCAATATCCACTTTCATGTATTTGTTCCTTTATTATTAATAAAAATACGTATTTTTCTTATACTAATCATCGTATTTATTATTTATGAAGATATGAATTCATCAGAAGTTGGAACTAAAGAACAATGTCTCCTGGACAGTGGGACAACACACACCATATTGAAAAATAAAGAGTATTTTTCAAAACTTACAATATTCCAAGCAAATGTTAGTACAATTTCTGGGACAGCCAAGCTAATTGAAGGCTCTGGAAAAGCTTGCATTATATTTCCAAATGGGACAAAATTGATAATTAATGACGCATTATATTCGAGTAAATCTCGAAGGAACCTCATAAGTTTCAAAGATGTACGTCAGAATGGTTACCATTTGGAAACAATGACAGTGAACAAAGAGGAATTCATATGCCTAACGGCAGAGAAAAAATGGCAAGAAATACATCTATGAAAAATTGCCAGCAATTTCCTCGGGACTATATCGCATAGATATACGTCCGATTGAAATTAATATGATATCTAACCAGAAGTTAGATAATAGAAAATCATTTACTCTATGGCATGACCGATTAGGCCATCCTGGCACAGGAATGATGCTAGAATCATTGAAAACTCAAATGGACACTCTATAAAGAATGTCAAAATTCCTCGGTCAAATGAATTAACATGCTCTGCATGCTCACTTGGCAAATTGATAATCAGCCATCTATAAATAAGATTGCCACTGAATCTCCAATGTTTTTAGAAAGAATTCAAGGAGATATTTGTGGGCCTATTCATCCTGCATGTGGACCATTTCGTTATTTCATGGTATTAATTGATGCCTCTACTCGATGGTCACATGTGAGCCTTCTGTCAAGCAGAAATGTTGCATTTGCAAAACTTTTGGCTCAAATAATTCGATTAAGAACTCAATTCCCAGATCATACAATAAAGAAAATAAGATTAGACAATGCTGGGGAATTTACATCCCAAACATTTAATGACTATTGCATGTCTATTGGGATTATTGTTGAGCACCCGTACCTCATGTACATACACAAAATGGTCTTGCTGAATCATTAATCAAAAGACTACAATTAATTGCAAGACCATTAATAATGAGGTCAAAATTGCCATCTACTACTTGGGGTCATGCTATATTACATGCGGCAACATTGATAAGATTAAGGCCGACAGCCTATCACAAATTCTCACCATTACAATTAGTATCTGGTCGAGAACCGAATATCTCACATTTGAGAATTTTTGGGTGCGCTGTACATGTACCTATTGCTCCGCCCCAACGTACTAAAATGGGTCCACAAAGAAGGATGGGAATATATGTTGGATTTGAATCTCCATCAATTATCAAATATTTAGAGCCAACAACTGGTGATCTATTTACGGCTCGATTTGCCGACTGTCATTTTAATGAGTCGGTATTCCCATCCTTAGGGGGAGAGAAAGTGGACCCACAAAATATAAAATCGGAAATTACATGGAACGCATCGCAAATGTCGTTTCTGGACCCGAGAACAAATTCATGTGAACAAGAAGTCAAGAAAATTGTTCATCTGCAAAGTATTGCAAACCAATTGCCAGATGCATTCACAGATTCTAAGAAAGTGACAAAGTCACATGTACCTGCTGCGAATGCTCCGGAACGGATTGAAATTCCTAATGACAATAAGGCAATTGAAAATGAGTCAATAGCACGTCGAAAACGTGGCAGACCACCCGGTTCTAAAGATTTAAAACCGAGAAAAATGAAAAGGCAAGGGGAGACAACGAACGAAATTAATATAAATCTCCCAACAGAGCATGATGAAAACAAAAATGAAGAGAAACGTGTTCCAGAAGAAAAGGAACATGAAAGCTAGACAACAATGAAACTTCAATTAATTATGTTTCTACAAAGAGACAATGGAATCGAAAAGATGTTGTCTTGAATGAAATTTTTGCTTACTCGATAGCGGTTGAAATGACATACGATGAAAATGATGTAGAGCCAAATACAGTTGATGAATGTCGCCGTAGAAAAGATTGGCCAAAATGGAAAGAGGCAATTCAAGCAGAATTGAGATCACTTGAAAAACGTGAAGTATTCGGTCAAATAACCCAAATACCAAAAGGTGTAAAACCAGTTGGGTACAAATGGGTATTCGTGAGAAAACGAAATGAGAAAAATGAGGTTACTAGATATAAGGCAAGATTAGTAGCCCAAGGCTTCTCGCAAATGCCAGGGATTGATTATGATGAGACATATTCTCCAGTAGTCGATGCAACTACACTAAGATTTCTGGTAAGTTTATCAGTTTCGAAAGGATTGCAAATGAGATTGATGGATGTAGTGACCGCATATTTGTATGGCTCACTTGACACAGATATTTATATGAAAGTTCCTGAAGGACTAAAACTACCAGAAAATTGCATGCCCAAAGAGATGTTCTCAATAAAATTGAGAAAATCACTCTATGGGTTAAAACAATCTGGAAGAATGTGGTATAATCGTCTTAGTGAATACCTATTGAAAGAAGGATTCAAAAATAATCAAATCAGTCCCTGTGTTTTCATTAAGCGATCTAAATCAGGATTCGCGATCATTGCTGTATATGTCGATGATTTGAACATTATCGGAACTCCTAGAGAACTTGAAGCAACTGCAAAATACTTGATGAAAGAATTTGAGATGAAAGATCTCGGGAAGACAAAATTTTGCCTTGGCCTGCAAATGGAACATCTAAGAAATGGGATTTTTGTCCATCAATCAAACTATACAGAAAAAATCCTGAAACGTTTTTTCATGGACAAAGCCCACCCAATAAGTTCTCCAATGGTAGTGCGTTCCCTGAATGAGAAAGATGATCCATTCAGACCACGAGAAGAGAACGAGGAGATTCTTGGTCCTGAAGTACCATATCTAAGTGCAATTGGGCTTTAATGTACTTGGCTAACAATACTCGACCTGACATAGCTTTTTCAGTAAACTTGTTAGCTAGATACAGCAATGCACCAACCAAGAGACATTGGAATGGAGTCAGACACTTATTACGTTATCTTCGAGGAACACAAGATCTCGGATTATTCTATCAGTCAAGACCCAATGCGTCACTCATTGGATATGCAGATGCTGGCTACCTCTCAGACCCACAAAAGGCTAAGTCTCAATCCGGATATGTATTCACTTATGGAGGTACTGCAATATCTTGGAAATCACAAGCAGACTTTGACGGCCACATCATCAAATCATGCAGAATTAATTGCTCTTTATGAAGCTGGAAGGGAATGTGTATGGCTAAGGTCAATGATCAAGAATATCCAAGAAGAATGCGGGATGGAAAATAACAACAAATCCAACTATCATCTACGAAGACAATACTGCATGCATCACCCAAGTAAGCGAAGGGTACATCAAAGGAGACAGAACTAAACATTTATCACCAAAGCTCTTCTTCACTCATGACCTCCAAAAGGAAGGGACGATCAACATTCGACAAATCCAATCATGTGAGAATCTTGCAGATTTATTCACCAAATCCCTTCCGGCGAAGAAATTTGAAGAATTAGTCCGAAAAATTGGAATGCGTCATCTTCATGATATATGCTAGATTCAGGGGGAGTATTATATGCGCTGCACTCTTTTTCCCTTCGATCAGGTTTTTATCCCACTGGGTTTTTCCTGACAAGGTTTTTAATGAGGCAGTTAATTTTAAGCATATAAGGATATATTTGTTGTGAGAAATAGAGAGAGAAGTTATGCAAATATATCAGAGAGTATTGTATATTGCATTGATGTGTAAAACTGATTTCTTACACTGGTATATATAGGCAAAGTTTCTACTGTGCACAATTGCAAAATTTTCAACACGGGAGAAAATTACCTGACATGCATTAAATGCACGCAGGAAAAATGGACTTCGCACATATGTGAACAGTGGACTTCACACATGTAAACAGTGGAATTGTTCATTCCACTGTTTCTCAACACTCCCCTTGAATGTCCACTTATAAGTCATAATAGACGTTGTCTCATTAAGAATCTTTGTTAGGAAAAATCCCGTGGGAAAAATCCATAACTAGGGAAAGAGTACAACTATTATGTATCCTTATATGCTTAAAATCAACTGCCTCATTAAAAACCTTGTCAGGAAAAACCCAGTGGGATAAAAACCTGATCGAAGGGAAAAAGAGTGCAGCGCATATAATACTCCCCCTGAATCTAGCATATATCATGAAGATGACGCATTCCAATTTTTCGGACTAATTCTTCAAATTTCTTCGCCGGAAGGGATTTGGTGAATAAATCTGCAAGATTCTCACATGATTGGATTTGTCGAATGTTGATCGTCCCTTCCTTTTGGAGGTCATGAGTGAAGAAGAGCTTTGGTGATAAATGTTTAGTTCTGTCTCCTTTGATGTACCCTTCGCTTACTTGGGTGATGCATGCAGTATTGTCTTCGTAGATGATAGTTGGATTTGTTGTTATTGTTTCCATCCCGCATTCTTCTTGGATATTCTTGATCATTGACCTTAGCCATACACATTCCCTTCCAGCTTCATAAAGAGCAATTAATTCGCATGATTTGATGATGTGGCCGTCAAAGTCTGCTTGTGATTTCCAAGATATTGCAGTACCTCCATAAGTGAATACATATCCGGATTGAGACTTAGCCTTTTGTAGGTCTGAGAGGTAGCCAGCATCTGCATATCCAGCGAGTGACGCATTTGGTCTTGACTGATAGAATAATCCGAGATCTTGTGTTCCTCGAAGATAACGTAATAAGTGTCTGACTCCATTCCAATGTCTCTTGTTGGTGCATTGCTGTATCTAGCTAACAAGTTTACTGAAAAAGCTATGTCAGGTCGAGTATTGTTAGCCAAGTACATTAAGGCACCAATTGCACTTAGATATGGTACTTCAGGACCAAGAATCTCTTCGTTTTTTCTCGTGGTCTGAATGGATCATCTTTCTCATTCAGGGAACGCACTACCATTGGAGAACTTATTGGGTGGGCTTTGTCCATGAAAAACGTTTCAGGATTTTTTCTGTATAGTTTGATTGATGGACAAAAATCCCATTTCTTAGATGTTCCATTTGCAGGCCAAGGCAAAATTTTGTCTTCCCGAGATCTTTCATCTCAAATTCTTTCATCAAGTATTTTGCAGTCGCTTCAAGTTCTCTAGGAGTTCCGATAATGTTCAAATCATCGACATATACAGCAATGATCGCGAATCCTGATTTAGATCGCTTAATGAAAACACAGGGACTGATTTGATTATTTTTGAATCCTTCTTTCAATAGGTATTCACTAAGACGATTATACCACATTCTTCCAGATTGTTTTAACCCATAGAGTGATTTTCTCAATTTTATTGAGAACATCTCTTTGGGCATGCAATTTTCTGGTAGTTTTAGTCCTTCAGGAACTTTCATATAAATATCTGTGTCAAGTGAGCCATACAAATATGCGGTCACTACATCCATCAATCTCATTTGCAATCCTTTCGAAACTGATAAACTTACCAGAAATCTTAGTGTAGTTGCATCGACTACTGGAGAATATGTCTCATCATAATCAATCCCTGGCATTTGCGAGAAGCCTTGGGCTACTAATCTTGCCTTATATCTAGTAACCTCATTTTTCTCATTTCGTTTTCTCACGAATACCCATTTGTACCCAACTGGTTTTACACCTTTTGGTATTTGGGTTATTTGACCGAATACTTCACGTTTTTCAAGTGATCTCAATTCTGCTTGAATTGCCTCTTTCCATTTTGGCCAATCTTTTCTACGGCGACATTCATCAACTGTATTTGGCTCTACATCATTTTCATCGTATGTCATTTCAACCGCTATCGAGTAAGCAAAAATTTCATTCAAGACAACATCTTTTCGATTCCATTGTCTCTTTGTAGAAACATAATTAATTGAAGTTTCATTGTTGTCTACGCTTTCATGTTCCTTTTCTTCTGGAACACGTTTCTCTTCATTTTTGTTTTCATCATGCTCTGTTGGGAGATTTATATTAATTTCGTTCGTTGTCTCCCCTTGCCTTTTCATTTTTCTCGGTTTTAAATCTTTAGAACCGGGTGGTCTGCCACGTTTTCGACGTGCTATTGACTCATTTTCAATTGCCTTATTGTCATTAGGAATTTCAATCCGTTCCGGAGCATTCGCAGCAGGTACATGTGACTTTGTCACTTTCTTAGAATCTGTGAATGCATCTGGCAATTGGTTTGCAATACTTTGCAGATGAACAATTTTCTTGACTTCTTGTTCACATGAATTTGTTCTCGGGTCCAGAAACGACATTTGCGATGCGTTCCATGTAATTTCCGATTTTATATTTTGTGGGTCCACTTTCTCTCCCCCTAAGGATGGGAATACCGACTCATTAAAATGACAGTCGGCAAATCGAGCCGTAAATAGATCACCAGTTGTTGGCTCTAAATATTTGATAATTGATGGAGATTCAAATCCAACATATATTCCCATCCTTCTTTGTGGACCCATTTTAGTACGTTGGGGCGGAGCAATAGGTACATGTACAGCGCACCCAAAAATTCTCAAATGTGAGATATTCGGTTCTCGACCAGATACTAATTGTAATGGTGAGAATTTGTGATAGGCTGTCGGCCTTAATCTTATCAATGTTGCCGCATGTAATATAGCATGACCCCAAGTAGTAGATGGCAATTTTGACCTCATTATTAATGGTCTTGCAATTAATTGTAGTCTTTTGATTAATGATTCAGCAAGACCATTTTGTGTATGTACATGAGGTACAGGGTGCTCAACAATAATCCCAATAGACATGCAATAGTCATTAAATGTTTGGGATGTAAATTCCCCAGCATTGTCTAATCTTATTTTCTTTATTGTATGATCTGGGAATTGAGTTCTTAATCGAATTATTTGAGCCAAAAGTTTTGCAAATGCAACATTTCTGCTTGACAGAAGGCTCACATGTGACCATCGAGTAGAGGCATCAATTAATACCATGAAATAACGAAATGGTCCACATGCAGGATGAATAGGCCCACAAATATCTCCTTGAATTCTTTCTAAAAACATTGGAGATTCAGTGGCAATCTTATTTATAGATGGCTGATTATCAATTTGCCAAGTGAGCATGCAGAGCATGTTAATTCATTTGACCGAGGAATTTTGACATTCTTTATAGAGTGTCCAAGCAATTGAGTTTTCAATGATTCTATGCATCATTCCTGTGCCAGGATGGCCTAATCGGTCATGCCATAGAGTAAATGATTTTCTATTATCTAACTTCTGGTTAGATATCATATTAATTTCAATCGGACGTATATCTATGCGATATAGTCCCGAGGAAATTGCTGGCAATTTTTCATAGATGTATTTCTTGCCGTTTTTCTCTGCCGTTAGGCATATGAATTCCTCTTTGTTCACTGTCATTGTTTCCAAATGGTAACCATTCTGACGTACATCTTTGAAACTTATGAGGTTCCTTCGAGATTTACTCGAATATAATGCGTCATTAATTATCAATTTTGTCCCATTTGGAAATATAATGCAAGCTTTTCCAGAGCCTTCAATTAGCTTGGCTGTCCCAGAAATTGTACTAACATTTGCTTGGAATATTGTAAGTTTTGAAAAATACTCTTTATTTTTCAATATGGTGTGTGTTGTCCCACTGTCCAGGAGACATTGTTCTTTAGTTCCAACTTCTGATGAATTCATATCTTCATAAATAATAAATACGATGATTAGTATAAGAAAAATACGTATTTTTATTAATAATAAAGGAACAAATACATGAAAGTGGATATTGAAGCAGTTGAAATAAACTAAGCACATTAATCGATTGTGATCTAAACAAACTTATTTTCAACTTCAGCATCATCCATAAAAAAATCTGAAACATCAAGGCTGGGCATGGATGTAGTGGCTTCATTAACAAAGTTTGCTTCAGCATTTTTTCCTTTGTTTTTTATTGAAGCTTGATATAGATCTACCAAATGTTTGGCAGTACGACATGTGCGGCCCCAGTGCCCGTCATGCCACATCTATGGCAAGTATCATTTCCTTTATAGGACGTCTGCCTTTGATTTCCAGATGATTGTCCCCAATTTTTATCAGAATGTTTAAAATTATTATTTCTTGGGGAAAATCGGCCTCTTCCACGTCCACGCCCTCGGCCACGGTAATTACCACGTCCTCTCCCACGACCGTTGTAATTACCGCGTCCACCACTATGTATAGCATTTGCTTCTGGTGGATTAGAGCTTTCTATGCATTTATCTCATGAGTGGCTGAAGACCCCGTAGGTCTAAGATTATGATTTTTCAGCAAAAGATCATTATTTTGTTCAGCCACAAGTAGTACTGAGATTAGCTCAGAGTACTTTTTGAAAGCTCTGAACCTGTATTGTTCTGCCAATATGATATTAGAGGCGTGGAAAGTGGAGAGCGTTTTGTTTATCATTTGCTCTTCCGTGATGGGATGATCACAATATCTTAACAATGATACAATTCTAAACAATGTTGAATTGTAATCACTGACCGTTTTAAAATCCTGGAACCTCAGATTGGTCCAGTCATAATGTGCCTTTGGGAGAAGCACATTTTTGTGATGCCCATATCTTTCATTTAGGCTATCCCATAGTTCTTTTGGATCATCCACAAGTAGATATTCACTTTTTAAACTTTCATGTAAATGATGTCTAAGGAGGACTAAGGCTTTTGCCTTTTCTTGTACAGTCGCAATTTTAACTGATGCGGCTGTTGTAGTTGCATCCCCTTGTGGGTTGTCACATCTTTAATTGTATGTTCCAGTCCTTGGACCTTTAAATTCATTTGGGCGTCCACCGTCCATTCTAAAAATTTTGCCCAGATAGATCTAGTATGTTAAATTGTCTTTTCACTAGATCTCCCATTCTTTTGACTACAAATAGGTAAATATTTGATATTAGTAATGATGATAAATCACATATATATATTATTCCCCCCTGATTTATATCATTATTATTATAGATAAATAATACAAACAAAAAAAACTAAAAATAGCGACAACAATAATGAAGCTAAGCAAAAAAAACAAGAAAATACCAAAAATAGAAACAAAATACAACAAGTGAATAAACAAAAAAAACTTCCTAAAATGCACTTAAAGACAAAAAAAATTGATATTCATGTGCATTTTTCGCCATTCTTCCGGGGGAATTTTTTTTTTTTGTCTCCTATTTATGTATTAGGAGATATATCATTAATGCCATGAGGAGGAAAAAGAAACCGGCTATAAGAAATAAGTAGAGTTTTATTTTCCTAAAATCCTCTTCAAAAGAGGAAGATGAGGGTGGAGGACGGTTGTCGTCGGCGTTAAACATGGTGGCCGGAAGGTTGAGGAAGAAGGAAAAAAAATTTGTGGGTTTAGAGAAAAGAAAAATCGGAAGAAGATAAGGGATATGTGGTGAAAATGGGGATGGTAATCCGCTTTTATAGAGGTTATCCCTAACTGTGCAGTTCATATACAGTTAAAAAATATACAACGCAATAAAATTCTAATATTGACAAATATATATTAGAGCATGCTAGTAAATTGGTAATATAATATATGTAACTATAAATGCAAAAAAAGTAGAAGATTAGAGACAATAATATATAATAATGTTCTGAATGCTTGTTCCCTGCATACATACGACATTATTGCACATATAAGACATAATAATGCTATCATTCACTAGGCCGTCCATATAGGTGGCAATAAAAAAATTAACCTGTCC
>NC_079210.1:8800196-8867696 GCF_026745355.1 Beta vulgaris subsp. vulgaris
TATAAGTGAAGCATAGAGGAAGTGGGGGAATGTCAAAGGAATGTAGATAAAGAAAGTTGAGATCACAATAATGTAGGGTAATTCAATTGGTGAAACAAACAAGTTCTAGTCCACTCTTGCTTTTTGGTGGTATATTTGTATTAATATTGAACTTTTTCTTTACCATTTTGAGCTTTATTTCACTTATTATGATTATTCTAAATAAGCAAAGTGTTTTACTTATTGAGAAACAGAGGTAATATTATTGAATCATCAACCAAAAATAGTTTCTGACAATTCACTTTATATTATGGAATTATCAACCATAATTTTTTTCTAGCAAATCGTTAAGAACATACATGAATCGATGATATACATTTGTTGATCGTATATATATATATATATATATATCTATATATATATATATATACATATATATATATATATATACATATATATATATATATATACATATATATATATACATATATATATATATATATATACATATATATATATATATATACATATATATATATATACATATATATATATATACATATACATATATATACATATACATATATATACATATACATATATATACATATACATATATATATATATATACATATATATATATATATATACATATATGTATATATATATACACATATATATATCGTGTTTCTAGTTTTGATTGTATCTTTTGTTGTTAGATTTCGAGAACTAAAGTTTGCACATCTAATGTGTCGTACGTGTCATGTGAAATTTTATCAATAATATTAATATTTGATTGTATAAAACAATTAAAAAATGAACCCCGAAGGTCTACCTTTCTTAAGGCTTCAAACTACTTTTTAAAGAGCATATAAAGTCGGGGACTCCCAATTGATCTTCTTCCAACAACAAATAAATTCGCAAGAACTGATACTCTGATTTTTACTTTGATTCCAATAAACAAAAAATAATTTTTTTTGACTGGCTGCCTTTGCTCAGTTTGGGTCAGACCTTGATGTTATCTGTCTTGTTTCTCCCCGAGTCAGGAATAGTCAGTAAGAGTACGAAAATCAGATTTTCAGACCTCGCTAAAAAGCGGCATTGGATCCGCTCTTCTGTTAGCATGAACATGAATTAGATTCTATTTGTCTTCTTTATTCTTAAGAGAATACTTCTTTCGTTTCAAAATATTTCGACTTTATCTTGTGACTTTTAAGTAAGAAAAATATAGTATAATATTGTAGGATCTGGTTAGAATTATGTAGACATATACTTTTAAAGTATCAACTTTTTATAAATTTCAGTTACATGAAATTACATATATTAATGGTTAATATATGCATTGACAAATGTATTAAGAAAACATGTTAAGTATTTTGGGACAGAGGAAGTATACAACTCTCTCGATTAGGGGACTGAAAAAATGATATGAAAAACTTGATATTGATTTAGAATCATTAATCGTCCAAAAGCTTTCATCCTATTTTTTAGATATCCAATCTAATTTAACAGAAATAGATACTTGTTTCAAATTTTGTGGCTAGTTTTAGATTGTATTCTGATCAGAATTTATTGTATTTGGATATCTGAATCTGATCTGGTGATTCTTTTTCTCAATTCAAACAATGGGAGCTTTCAAAGCCTTCAACATGTGCTATACCGGATCGCGGAAAGCATAAGCTTTTTGTGATCATGATTTTTTTTGGATTGCAAAAAAAATTGGTATGAAAACCAACCCCTGCTAGGCTTTTAGCTTGTAAGGCACACCAACTTGAGGCTGGGTACAAGGCTAAACATTCCAGAAGTAAAAATGCTTCAACATATTGTTAGAATTAGCATTTGAATCCTAGATAATATCCGGTAATTTAGGGTGGTACTCCGCTGAACTATCACCACTCTCTATGTGATGATGACTCTCTGTGATCATCGGAAAAACATAAATTTTTTTATCCGGTTATCCAAGTCTCAATACATTAGCACTCTATCTGTAAGTGTCAATGGACTTTCGTCCAAATTCAGCCCACGCGAAAGCTAAAGATAAACAATTGGGCCTTCTAGTTCGGATTGAACTTTGTTTCCGTTATTAGAGATACAGGGTCATAAATGGGTTTTATGCACCTAAACCTAATGCTACATGCTTTTCAATTTCGTTGCTAATTAGTAGCAACTTTTTTTCCTAGCTATAACAAAATCATGCTGGGTCAAGGCCTTATTGTCAAGATACTTGTACCTCAATTAAGCCCAAACAATAAGGAGAAAATAAATGAATCCCACTTCTAAATTCTATAATGGCCTGTTTGGACACTAACATTTCATTTCAAAATGCTGAAATTGTATCAATTCCATTGTTTGGATAAGTTCGAATTTGAAAACAAAGAACTTGTTCAAATTCTGGAATAATTCAGAAAGCCCATCTTGATGAGGGATTTGAAATATCATGGTTTATCAAGTCATTTGAAATTCAACTCCTCCTAAAGCAAAACTCTTTCTTTCGACTTTATCTCTCTCTCTTCCACCTTATTGCACCATGTCTCCCCTGCCATAACTATTCTCTCTCCTCTACCATATGTGCTATCATCTCTCCTCTGCCATAATCTTTTTTCATTATATTTGTAAAAATTCTGTTTAATTTTGAATAATTAGTTGAAAATATTAAAATTTTGAAATTTAATTTCAGAAATGTTGCTGTAGAGTGTGAAGTTGAAATTGAGCATTTGAAATTCTTAGAGTTTTCCAAACAATATATTTGGAATTGAATATAAGCATTTCAATTTCCATATTTGAAATCCGACAATTGGAATGAAATTTGTGTTTCCAAACACAACCTAACAGGACTTAGCTTTGAAGTCATATTAAGGTGCAAATTGAACCACAAGACCAGGCTGGTCACTTGCTAAATGCTACTAATATACACTACAAATTATACACAAGAAACTTATATGCAATTGGTGTATTATACATTATTGGTTTTACTTTGTTCTTCATATTTAGAATAATGGGAAACCAAGCTACGCTTGACCTGATAATTAGGATTGTGCCTTTGAAACTTGAGATTGGGAGTTCAATTCCCCTTAGGGGCACCCCCCCACTCTCAAAGGGTCTAGCCCGAGCCCGCTAGCTCTGGTCGGATTGACCTGTGTGAAGTTATTGTCCGTTAGGGTAATTAATCTTACCAATAAAAAGAATTTAGAATGAGGAAAAAAGTACCATAAAATTCTCAATTGGGTAGAAAGTACAATAGACATCAATATCAATTTAAAAGCAGACATGGTAGAACACCTAAGACATCAAAAACCACAATGCAAATACAATATAGAAATTAGCAAAATAATAATAGACTAGAGACAAGTATTTATAAGAAAATTTTACTTTCCTCTCCGCAAAATAAATTATATAATTATTATACTTTATCCGCTTTTTTCTAGCTTCCTATTTACAATAAGGGGACAAACCATAAAATTCTTATATGTGTAGAAATTACAATTGTTGGGGATATCAATTGAAAAGCAGATATGGTAGAATGCTCAAGAATGATAATGCAAATACAATATCAAAAGGAGAAAAATGACAATAAATATGCGACAAGTATTTTTGAGAAATTTTTAATTTTCTCCCCACAAAATAAGTTAAATTATGAAATTCCTCCTAAATAATACAACCCTCTCATTTGATGGGTCTTTTCATTCAAAAGTAACTATCTCACTTAATAATTGTCGGTTTCTCATTCAATGATAGGGATATGACAACGGGTCACACTTGGACCAGATTATGCATAATTCGACCCTGACCCTACAAAAAGTCGAATTTTAAATTCGAGTCCGACATCCGAATTCGAAAATCCGACTTAAAATCCGAACATCCGACTCCGAACCCAATCTGACTCAATTTTCGCCCATTTTTTATAGTAGAAAAGTCTTCTATAATACAATAATCTATCATTACAATTTTTTCTAATTATCATATGGAAATCTTATATAGTACAAATAATCTAAATATTACTATTATTTTTGACAATCATTTCTTCAATGGAAAAATCTTATATAATACAATTGGCTGAAAGTCGAAGTTAGGTTATACATAAATACTAAATTATTATAAATAAGAAAAAAAAAGATCAATTAACTTAAAGCCGGAGTCGTATTCAGATGTCGGATTATTTTATGAGATCCGACTCTGATCCTCCTCCGACTCGAAGTCGGACTTTTTAAACGGAGTCAAATTCATATAATTTTTTTTGTCAAAATTGAGTCGAATTTTTTCCTTCGGATCGGAGCAGACTAGGATTGGATTCAGAGTGGATTACCATCCCTACTTAATGATGATAATCTTGTATGTATTTTCATGCAAGACCTTAACTACATAGACCTTAACTACAGGCTAAACAAGAAAAACCCTCTTCTAATAGAATTATAATACTTACTCCCAAAGATAACAACTCTAGAAGATATTACATATCAAATATATCTAGTTACCTAACTACATTCGTCATTAAGTTAGGAAACCAGATAAAACAACACAAAATTATCTCATCCAATATTCTTTTGTAATTTTCCATATTTTATGAATTTTATAAATATATTTTATGGAATTTATAATATATTTATATTTATATTTTATTTAAATAGGAATTTTGTTAATCTAGTATGAACACTAGACCAACTACAAGAGGGGGGGAGGGAGTTGAATTGTAGTTGAGGGTAAATTTTCAACTTTAAATTGCGGAATATAAATTACTTGGAATGAAAGAGAAAATGCACACAAGTTTTTTACAAGGAAAACTTCCTAGGCCCAATAGGAAGAAAAACCTTGACCCTAAGAGATTTTGACTCAATACTTCTCTCTATATGATAGGCCAAAAGACTATCTTTACAACATATTATTGCACCCTTCTCTGTTCCTCTAGGAACTTGTTTCCAGTCACTCAGTTCCCTTTGAACTGATGACACTCACTTGACTTCAATCGAAGTCTTCTCTTTTTCTCTCTTGATTACAAGGATATTCTCATAATCTTCTCTCACCCAAACACCAAGAGTATAACAATGATAAGTGATTGTAGGAGAAGAAGAATATATAATAAAATTTTCTAAGTTAAGATAAACTTTTGATGCTTGAAAGTTTTAGTAATTCCGAACAAGTCTTTCTTCTTTAATAGCTTTTGTTCTTTTCTCTTCATCCTACGTTCTCCATATTGTACTCTTGCTAAGCTATGGGAATCATGGTTAATTTTTCGCTGCACATCCTCCATAATCTTTGCAATGGTAGAAAGCGGATTCCAGTATTTGTTAGTGGACACAAATACAACAGGTAAACTTTGGTAGTTAGAGATCTTCAAGCGATTTCTTCCATATATCTAGGCACGCTTTATTCCACCTATTGCATGCAACAAGCAACAATTTTGCATCTAATAACATAAAATCTTTTTTCACAATAGATTCTCAATTACTAGATTTATCAACCATACCATATAATACAAAACAAAGTCCGAAAATAAAATAATTGGACTAGATTAAATAATCAATCTTTCTCCACAAGATATATAAAAATTTACTTGACAATATTTTTGGAATTTTATATTTTTCACAATAAAAACTATACAAGACCTAATTATTTGGCATCATCAAAACATGAAATACAACAAATTTATTATTATTATTTATTTGGTGTTCAATATTTTGGGTTGATAAGTGACTTTACTAAGTCAAAGTTTATTTAAATTATTCTTAAGGAGTGTGATTCAATGTTTTAAAAAGAGTTTAGGGTTCCTAGTTTGACTGGAACTCTCATAATCTGTAAATAGAAAATTAGGCCATCAGGAGCTCACCGATCACTAATGATTTTCCATATCCTAATCTGCTCCTCTCTTTTTCTGTCTCCCTCACTTGAGCCTCTCACCTCTTCCTTCCTCTGTTGCTCGCCCGACCACCCTATCTCAATTTTCCTCACTACTTCCCCGCCATGCTGCTGCCGAACCAGTGTCGACCTTCCTTCTCGTTTCACTTCCTTCAATTGTCTTCTTTCTCCATCTCCTTCGTCTCTTTTTTATTCTTTCTTTTATTGTTTTCGTTTTACACACACCCACATACACATTGTTATAATTATTATTGTTTGATTTAATTATAGTTTAATTATTGTTAAATTTATGTTTAGAGTAAATTAGTATTATAATTTGTGTAGTATAGATTATAATATTATACTCTAAAAATTCATATATAAAGGTTTAAACTTTAGGGTTCTTAAAGTGTTGAATTGTGAGTATTTTCAAAAGTATAACTTTACTGCTATGTTTATAAATTTAGAGGTTAGGAACTTTGATGTCAAAGGAATGAGTTTTAATAATTTTATGGGACTTTTGAAGTGAGTTTAAGTGTGACGGAATTTATGTAATGACTCAGAGAATAATTTATACAATGTATGTGAAGAATATATTCCTTGAGTTATTACTTATATGATAAGAATTCTCCCTAAGTTAATTTTAGTACATACAAGTGGCACAAAGAATATATAGCTTATACAATATACATAAACATCTAAGAGTTTTTGACATAGTATCATGTACCATGTTTGGTTTTGGAATTTAGCATCATGGTTAGAGAACTTGGATAGTTCTTAGGCAAGATTTTTTGTGATGAAATATCATGTTTATGTGATTATTGTGTGGGAACATGTGGTTATATTTATTTATAATATGTTTTTATTGATTGTTGATATAAGTGTGTAAAGAATTTTGATTATTTATCACCTATGATTGGTAAAGGTGGTTATTGGATTTAATTATATATTAATCCATGATTATTATTTAATTACTTGTGGTAAAGTAAAGGTGAATTATGGAATATACAGTAGTATAAATTTATGCTTTATTATTTATTATTATTTCACTATCTCGGATTTATGACGGGGTAAGTAGAAAGATATGTCTTAATAATATTGTTTATTGTCTATTTTGTTGAACAACTTAGATTAAATGAGTAAAGGTTATGACATTGGTTATTATATCATAAATATTATTAGTCAAAGAAAAATATATTGTTTCAATGTTGGTTTTGGTTGTTATGTGTTGGTTTTGGTTGTTGGTTACTATTTAATAAATTAATTACTTACAGAGAAAGAGAATAAGAAATAAACTCTAAATTAGTGCACGTGTAGAGTACCTATAATATCCTAAAAACTTAACCATGTTTAATAATTAATTAGTGATAATTACCCCTAATTTAACTAAGATTTAAATTTTTTAAATTACCTTGTTAAACATAAATTATTAGTTAATGTAGAAAAAAGGTTAATTATTTTTAGTTTCAAGATAACATGAATGAAAAAGGTTGTTCCTATTTTTTTTGTTTAACCCTTTGGACAAAAAAAAAAAATTGACTCACATTTAGCTAGACTTGGGAATGGGTCGGGCCTGTTCAGGGGTTCAACTGGCGGGGTTGGGGGAAATGGCGGGCCAGGCTGGGCCGGGCGTGGAAATTCAAGATTTTGTCCACGGCTCGGTCCATGCCCACAAGCCAGACTCGTGTCTCCTGCGAGCTGGCCCGTATTTTATGTTTTTTTTTGGATTTTTTAGAGTTTCAGGCTAAGAAACAAAGGAAATGAAAGTTCGGCCCGCGGGTCATCTAGGCAGACTCGTGCCGGTGTGGGTCTGAAATAAAATTTCTTGACCGTGACAGGTCCGCGACCCATGTAGAGGACAACGGGTCGGGCCTGGCCTCGAGCGGGCTCATGCCGGGCCGTCCCGCGTGCTGGTCTGACCCATGTCCACCTCTACATTTAGCTATCACCGATACGTACAAGTGCGATGAAAGTTGAAACAATGAACAATTTTGTGATTTCATTAAAGGAAAAATAAAGAAAATATTATAAAATTAAAGAAGTTGACTCCTTTCTTCCTCCTCCTTCATCCCTTCCTTTCCATGGCAAACATGTCCAAACTTCCTCGGCTTTTTCTCTGCCCGAGCCACTCACACCTTCATCTAAGTCATCATTTCAGCAGACATAGTTCCCCATACCTCCAACTCCATCAGAAATCCATGATTTTAATGCACGTATTGCCGAAAACCCCCAACAAAACTCACGGATTTAGGCTCCAACTAGACCTGGGCATGGGTCGGGCAAGTTCACGGGTTCTGTGCGCGGGATCGGGGAAATGGCGGGCCGAGCTTGGAAATTCAAGATTTTGTCCATGGCCCGGCCCAGGCACACGGGACTGCGGGCCGATTGTTGTTTTTTTTGGATTTTTTAGAGTTTTAGGCAAAAAAACAAAGGAGATTAGAGTCCGGCTTGCGGACCATCTCGACGGGCTCGTGCCGGTGCGGGCCTAAAATAAAATTTCTTTATCGTGATAGGCCCGAGGCCCACGTAACAAACAATGGGCTGGGCTGGCCTGGCCGGCATGCTGGCCCGGCCCAAGCCCACCTCTAGCTCCAACCATGGCACCTTTGCTTAAGCACACTCATGACTCTTTAATCTTTATTACTGCAGCCTTCCTCACTCAAAGCTTGCCGGAAATAAACCAGTATTAGAGGGCCCGAAAATCTCCTCCTTTCTCTCTCCTCTGTTTCTCGGGTTGTGAAGCTTAGCCGCCACCGGAGCACCACCGCCGTTAATCCCGCCCTGTTTCTCTCTCGTCTTCCTCTCTCGCGTTCTGTTCCCTGCATCACCTGCTTGCTGCCGCACCGAGATCGGAGGACGACGAATGCCTATGGGCTTCTGCCGCCGTATCGCGCTGTCTGCACTGCTGCCAAGCTTGCCGGAAGTCGCCTCGTCAGAGCTTCTTTTTCACCCTTGCTGCACCTTCATCGCTGCTCAAAGTTGAGCAGAGGTATAAATATGTACCTCTTTCAATTTTTTTTCTTCTAATTTCTAGTTTAATAGTTTGAGCCCAAAAACTTTTGTTCATTAGTTTAATATTTGGGCCTAATTCATTTAGTTAATTAGATGGGCTGAATTTACATTATGAATATTCGGACTAAGCTAATTTGATTATATTATGTAAAACCATTTATTCACCTAGATTAATCTGAATTTTATGAATGAGTAGTAGAAATAATTGAGTTGTATAAATGTTTTTATGCTAATTATCTTAATTCATTAGTTAACTATGACCTTAATACATGAAACTTAATATGATTTTATTGTTTAATTAATTAATGGATTCTAATAAATTTACTTGATTATATAATTTGAGTATAAGTTGTAACCTATAATTTTTACTCACCTTATAATATTGTTTAGGATCAACTAATACACATGTCTATTTAGAATATTTTTAATTAAGTTGCTTTATCAATTTAGTACGACTAAACAATATTATGGAAATCAATTGACTAATAGTAGTAATCTTGTTTAATAATGACTGGTTTATTGATAAGTTACTTTGATAAGTTAAGAATAACGTAAATAATAATAACTATCGATAATCGATCATCTTATGGCTTAAAATAATAAGTATTACATTATAAGAAGGATAATGACAAAATGATAGATCTTATGATTATAATTTACTTAATAAGATCTAATAATAAGGCATTAAACTAAGGTTAGAAAATTCACCATTTATTAATATCACTATTCTTGACTAGATTAAAGAAAATAAAGAATATTACAAGCCTCCCCTGACTATCAAGGTTGTTAAGCAGGAATCCAGGTAACTTCTACTACTAGCATTTGCACTTCCCTTCCAACTATGTTTTATGACGCTCTATACAATGTTTATAGTATGTTATTTATGGTATGTGGGATATAAAATATTTGCTATATAAGTGATGTTCATTAAATGATTTGATGCTATGAAGTATGACAACTTTGATATTGCGAAAATATGATGATGATTACGATATGATGATGATTATGTTATGATCACGATTACGATTATTTAATGTGATTATGATTCGTCAAAGAAACGAAACATGATAAAGGTGAAAGATGGTTTTTAATGGTATCCCGTGGGTACCACAAGTGTCACCTTTGTTGTGGTCGCCCTTTTGATTAATGATTGGGCATCGCAGGTGTCACCTTTGTTGTGACCGTCTTTCTATGAGGATTGCAAGTGTCACCTATGTTGTGACCGCCCTTCTGTATAATGATGTGGGCACCGAAAGTGTTACGTAGTATGAAACTAGTAATTCAATACAACAACTCCCAACTTCAGGTTCTTAACTTGGAGACTTGTGCAACAATGATTGGACTCGAATCCCGATACTGAGCTCCGACTAGCCACCTGCAAAAAAGGGACCACCCTGGAGGTTTGGGTGGTATTTCCCCCTCCGATGCTTAAGTCAGATATCAGGGATATGAAGGAACTTTTAGAGAGATAAAGTAGAGAGAGAGAGAGAGAATTTATGGCAGAATAACAGTACTATACTCTGAAAAACGTACCTTTCCCCTGATTTCAAGGACTATTTATATTGTTTGAAATGACTGTTGTACCTTGATGTCACCCTAATTTGAGAGCATCTGATTGGCTAAGCAATATAATGGTGACACATGGCAGGTGCTGATTGGTCAGTACACCTCACTTTTATGCAGGGATATAAGTTGCTTTAGCTGGGCCTAAGTACAAATTTGGGCCATAAGAGTGGTTTTAGTACATCTTTTTCCTCAGAAAAGTGTACTTTAGCCCACATAATCCTCTGACCCATGTACTTTACCTTCATAAGCACACGCCACATGTAAGGCTAGGATGAAGCCACGTGTCATCTTGGTAGCCCTTGATTTTTAAGCTACAACATTTACCCCTTAAAAGAGGAAGTTACCATTTAGGCGCCAAGACGGTTGATTTCCTCTTTTAACCGACCTGGAACTGCCCTTCTCTTTTTCAAAAAAGAGGCGCCATTTTGTCGGTCTCCACAGGTCAACTTTCAAGAGCAACGGTTACTTTTACCTGATGAGGGGGTCATTTTCACCCCTCTATAAATATGTGACTTTGCCGTTTCTGAAATCATTTTAACATCCTTGAGAAATTTTCTAGAGAGAGAGACTCCGCAATTTTTACTGAGATTTTTTAGAGAGAAATTACTCCCGTCCAAGCTCTTGCAAACTGCTCCTCCATTCGTCCGAGGTTTCAATTCGTCCGAACTTTCTCTACAGGTATTTCCTCATTTATTTTTCTTGTATTCTCACGCATATTTTAAGAAAATGGATTCGTCCTCTTCATCGAACAATCCCAGCCGCTCAAGGGTTGGTACTGACCCTAGAACAGAGAGCCTGTCTTCCTCAGCATATTCTAGAGTTGGACCTATCTCGGCCGGACATGCATTCTTTTTCTTTAGTCATGGACGGCAAAGTCAGACGACCCAGTCTTTACGTGTGCAGGGTAATCTGGCGCGCGTCAAGCAAACGACTCGTATCAGACGAGGAGTTAACCTGCCGGCCTCCAGCTCGAAAATGGAGGCATCAACTGGACGGATTCCCGCTGATGGAGAGCGAGAAGTCCAGAGCGCTCGTCCTGCAAACCCAAATCCTTCTCTTGAAATCGTCTAGGTAGAATCCGATGTTCGAGGCTCTCCAGACCCCAGCCCGTCCAAACCAAGGACGACCTCAGATGAGTCGAATGAGGCTGAAGCTTCTTCTAATCCGTCTAGCAACTCAAAAGAGCCATCCACAACTTCATCCGAAATAAGGCGCCAGCTAGGACCTCTTACTGACCCTAGATTCATCCTGGTCGATAACACTTGGCTAGGACGAGTAGGTTCCGACCTTAGACCTTTTTTTGCGGCCATGCCTATGCCGGGTTACCGTTTCGTCCTCCCTGGCCGAGAGGATACCATACTTAGTGCCCCTTCGGGCCATTTCGCCGTTTATCGGCTTGCCTTAGATGCTGGCTTGCGCTGTCCTCTTCATCCTTTTATCAGCCAACTCCTTCATTACAACATAGGGCACAATCAGCTTACCCCAAACTCATGGCAAAACATCCTGACTTTCTTGGCCGTTTGCGAGCTAAAGGGGGTGGATCCCTCTTTGGCCGCCTTCTCTCAAATCCACTACGTTTCCAAAGTTCCTAAAACAGTAGAAGGAAGTTGGTTCAGCGTGTGCAACCTTCAGGGCTTCCTGACGTATTGGGATAAAACGTCCAAGATGCACTCCTGGAAGGCCGAATTCCTATTCGTCCAGGCGCCTAATGAAGCGGTTGCCAGACGGCTTCGCTATTTCAGCCGATGCACCACCAACACTGGACGGATGGCTTCCTACTTAGAGCTAGAGAGTAACTCGGCTGAAGATATGATGGAATACTTCAGAATTTCGGAGTATTCCATCGACAATATTTATTTTAAGGGTCCGACCAATTGGATCCCTTTTAAAGAAATATTCTACCATGATAATTTCTTGGTTGTTGCCGGCTTGCGGCAGGCCGAGGATAGAGGTATAATACGCTTATTTTTTCCAAGTGGAACTTTCGTCCTAATCATCATTCGTCTAACTTAGCCTCTTCCTTCTTTCTTTTTTGCAGATTCGGCCAGAGTTAAACTGAAAAAGTCTTGGATAGGAGACATGAGCTCGGCCAGATTCACAGACTCCCTCTGGAAGGAGTTCAGCAAATCCGACGCTGAAAAGTGGACGGATACACTGTTATACTTCATATAATTTTTCCTTTTTTTTTTAGCTGGACGAGCTCCTTTTTCAGGGGGTAGACCGTCCTAACATATGTATGGACGGACTCCTTCTTCAAAGAGCAATACGTCCGGAAATAGCTGGACGAGCTCCCTCTTTGTGGAGCAGCACGTCCAAAGCTGATTTTGGACGGTTTCATTCTTCTGGAAAGCAGAGCGTCCATGATTACATTGGACGAGCTCCTTCTTTGAAGGACAGAGCGTCCATAGCTAATTCCGGACGACTTCCTTCTTCGAAGGACAGAACGTCCATAACTGATTTGGACGTCTTCCTTCTTCGTAGGACAGAACGTCCGTGGTTGCTTTGGACGCCTTCCTTCTTCGAAGGACAGGACGTCCATGGTTGATTTGGACGCCTTCCTTTTTCTCCTGATTTTTGTTTTTTGTCTAACATTCTTGATTAGGTATTTTCAGAAAAATGCCCCAATGTCCAAAGCGTTGGTGTAAAAGGCGGCGTCAAAGAAAAGGACGGCCACCACTAGCGACGCTCCTCCCCCGAAGAAGTCAAAGGGGTTTACGGCCAAGAAAAAGAAGCCATCGTGGCCAGCTCCCAAGGCCGTGATCAATATTCCTGCAGAGGAGGATCCTCCCAAGCCAAAGGAGATGGCGTTGGTGACCTATACGGGTCCTGTCGACCCCTCTCCCTCCTTACTACTGAGCAACCGGACGTGGTTGTTCATTTGGACGAAGCAGGGACTCAGTCTCCCAAGCCGGACGCGGCTTTGGACGGGTCTGCCTTCTCTGGGCCAGTTGCTAAATTGGTGAGCCAGATGCCGGAGGCATATAGGACGGCCTCCCGGTCCTCTGGTGAGTCTTATTATTCCAATGTAGTTAGAACATTGCGGGTTGGCGGTCGACCGATGAGTCCGTCTAACAGTCGGGCCGTAGTCATCCCCGTCCGTAATACTGACGAGTATCCTCTTTCAGATAAGGGAAAAAGGGTCGCTGAAGAAGCTCCAGCCAGCTCTCCCACACTCTCGGACGACAAGTCCTCGGCCGCTTTTGCGAGGATGACATCGACCGATCGTGAGAAGCTCAAGTAGGAGGTTTTCAAATGCTTCCCTGAACCTTACATCAAGGTTTTGAGGGGAGCCACATCAGGACATGTTGGCAACATGTCTCAACTTGCTGCTGAGGTAAACTTCTCTATTTCGTGGACGCTTGAATTCTATACTTAGGATATTTTTTTTATTTGCAACCGTCCTTAACACTTTTCATCTTCCCTTCGACAGCTCTTTGCTCTCAGCTCTATTGTTGAAGACTGGGCAAGGCAGCTAAGGAAAGAGAACAGAAAACTCGTTATTGACGTTACCAAAGCTGCCAACCATGCCGAGTTTGCCATGGCCGAGCAGGAATTACTGCATCAGCAGTCTAAGGTGGCCTGGGAAAAGCGGTCAACCGAGATGGAGTCCCAAATTAAAAATTATCTCCTCCGGCTGACCAGTCTTCTGGACGAGAAGGATGCTCTCCAGGATGAGAGGAATGTGGCCTTGCTGGCCGCGGCGGAACTCAGAAGAGAGAACCGCTATCTCCGAGAAAAGAACCATGTGCTGAAGATGGAGCTTATGGCTACCGAGGAGGCGACCAAGGAGGCTGTGAATGAAGTGATTAAAACTTCGAAAACCTGGGCCGTGCATGCCTTTGAAATGCTGGCCGAAGAGGAGGACATCCCTAGGTATGTTCGCCGGCTAGAATTTCAGGAGAGCCTGCGCAAAGCTAACATTAAAGGGGAGGAACCCCCCGTCTTTCAGGGTTCTCTAGAAGATGAAGAGGAAGAAGAAGTTGAGGCCCAGGACGAATAGAACAACACTCCTCCAGAAGCTTAGCTTTTCCCATTATCCATCTTGGCCGCAGGCCACTTGTACTTGTAGTTTTTTTTTTTTTTTTTTTTTTTTTACTTTTTAGAGTAGTTTGTAATCCTTTCTATCATTTATGAAAGAGTTGTCTTTTTCTATCTTCAAAGCTTCATACTTTTATGCCATGGACGCCTTGTTTTTGATCAATCATTTATGCCAAGTACGAAAACAACTCATCCTAACACATTTTATCTGATCCAATGGCTCTCATTGGCCGAATAGTTCAAAACATATTTCAAGACGTTTATCAGATGCCTAAGTTTCAAACTTATAAGTTTAAAAAATGTTAAGTTAATAACTTGTTCGGTCTAAATTTTGGCTATCATTCGTCATTGGACAAAGACTTAGTTATTTTGCAATAAATTAGGTCTCCATATGCCCCCCTTCTTGGACGAAGAGGTCTTAGTGACCTTTCTTTGTTTCAAGAAGGAGAAAGACCATAATTTGCTTAATAACTTGGACGTTTTATGAAGGTTATTGTAACCCGTCCATCTTCGTTAAATTGTGAAATAAGTTGTTCCTTTACTAAGGTTGTTATTTCTAAGTATGGCTTTTGGACGGAAAGTAGGATACCTTTACTAAGGCGTCCTAATTCCAGCCGACCTTGTTTAGGAGATGTTTAACTCTTTAAGTAAACAAACTGCTGGCCGATTCCACGTACTTATCCTTATAAGGATGATAACATGTTGGCCGATCTCCTAATAGAAGGTGTTTTTACTTGCTGCTCTGTTTTATTAGTCAGCTTGGACGATAGTATGCATTTTTAACTAAAGCAAATAAATCAAACAGAGAGACAGTCATAGGAGAGAAGTAGAGCTGTATTATATGAATTTTGCTTGACGGAGAGCCAAGGTACATGTATACATTTCTACTTTTTTTTTCATTGCGAGGTACTAAGAAAAGATTACACTTTCTCAAGAAATCTTAGACAAAGTATTTTTTCAAAGTATCAGAGTTCCACGTCCTAGGAATAGAACGACCGTCCATGCCTTCCAGATGAAAGGTGCCATTATGAACTTCCTCGACGATTTTGTAGGGGCCTTCCCAATTTGGAGTGAGCTTGCCTAGCTCCTTGGCTCGGCCTACTGCTTCCATTTTCCTCAGGACGAGGTCTCCTTTTTTCAATGGCCGCCTAGCTACTCTTTTGTTGAACTCTCTAGCCATTCTTAATTTGTAGAGTTGCATCCTTAGCAGCGCATTGACGCTGACTTCAGGAACCAGATCCAAGGCTGTCCGGAGAGCAGCCCAATTGGCATCTTCTGAGTACATCATCACTCGCAGAGTTGGTTCCTCAATCTCAATAGGGAGAACGGCCTCTAAGCCATAGACGAGCATGAACGGAGTTTCACCAGTTGAGTTTTTGGCCGTTGTTCTTATTGACCACAAAACCAACTGTAATCTTCCACCCATAACCCTCTTGCATTATCCAGCTTCTTTTTGACTCCGACCGATAAAATCTTATTAAAAGTTTCAACCTGCCCATTAGCTTGCTGATTAGCAATTGCAGCAAAGTGGGCCCTGATTCCTTGATCGGCCAGCCATTGACGGAGCTTGGGTGTTTCAAATTGTGGTCTATTGTCAAAGACAATGGACTGTGGCATACCAAACCTTGTGATGAGCTTCTTCCAGACGAACGCTTTGACGTCATTGGTGGTAATGCCTCTCATTGCTTCAGCCTCCACCGATTTGGTGAAGTAGTCAACGGTTACTATCACAAACTTTTTCTGGCCGGCAGCTATAGGAAAGGGACCTAGTATATCCATTCCCCATTTGGAAAAGGGAAGAGGAAAAAGGACGGGAGTTAAGTACTTGGACGACTTTTGATAGATGTTGCCATGCTTTTAACAACTATCGCATTTCTTTGCGTGAAGCAAGGCGTCCTCCTTGAAGGTCGGCCAGAAATAGCCAGTCCTTAGAGCTTTTACTCCTAACACTCTACCCCAAATATGGGAGGCACAGGCTCCTTCATGCAATTCTTTCAGAACTTCCAATCCGTCCTTCCTACTGATGCACTTGAGAAGAGGCCGGTTGAAGGATTTTTTATATAGAGTTTCATTCCATAACTCGAACCACTTGTCCCTAGCCTTCACATACTTAGCTTCTAGGGAATCAAGGGGCAGCCGACCTGTCTTCTTATATTCAATAATAGGGCTCATCCAGTCATCTTCTCGGCTAACAAACAGGACTTCCTTGGCATCGATGCTCTTGGCCGCCTTGACCTCCCAGAACACTGTTCTAGGCACATCCCCCTCAGTCGAACTGGCTAGCTTGGAGAGACCATCAACTTGATGATTTTCAGACCTTGGTACTTGATCTAGGACGAATCATTTCAATGTCTTTATTTCTTCTTTAATTAAACTCATGTACTTGCTCATAGAAGCCTCTTTGCAGTCAAAATCCCCATTCACTTGGCTGACCACCAGCAGAGAATCCGTTTTTGCCTCCGCCTTGCACATCTTGATGCCAGCTAAGAGTGCTTCGTACTCTGCTTCATTGTTTGAAGCCTGGAATTGAAATTTCATGGCATATTCAAACTTGTCCCTTTCTGGTGACTGAAAGATGATCCCGACTCCACATCCATTAGCAGTGGATGATCCGTCCACCATCAGGGTCCAATGTCTCTTTCCCTCTGTTGGGTCTTGGACGCGCTCAACTGTAGGCCGGGTAAGCTCTACAATAAAGTTTGCCAAAGCTTGCCCCTTAATTGCTTTTCTGGGCTCGAACGTCAGATCAAACATATTGAGCTCTACGGCCCACTTCAACATTCGTCCGGATGCGTCCATTTTATGCAACACTTGCCTTAACGGCTGGTCAGTGTAGACTAGAATATTGTGAGCAAGAAAATAAGGTCTGAGCTTCCGGCTGGCCATTAGCAGCGCTAGGCCGAACTTCTCTATTGACGAATACCTGCCTTCCGCGTCCTTTAGCACATGGCTAACAAAATAAATGGGTATTTGCACTGAATCTCTCTCAGCTGAGAGAACAACACTTACCGCAAATGGGGATACGGCCAGGTAAACATACAGCTTTTCTCCTTCGGCCGGGCTGATTAGCCTAGGCAATTGCCGAAGATGGTATTTAACCTGCTGAAGCGCTTTCTCAGCTTCCTCTGTCCATTCAAACTTTGCATTCTTTTTTATGGTCGCAAAGAAGTGATGACACTTATCGCCCGACTTTGAAAAAAAAGCGTCCAAGAGCGGCCAAACATCCCGTTAAACGCTGGCCTCCTTGATCTTGGACGGAGAGGTCATATTCTGAATAGCTTGAATTTTGTCAAGGTTGGCCTTAATCCCCCGTTGATCGACCAAGAACCCTAGAAACTTCCCGGCTACCACGAACACGCATTTATGCGGATTGAGCTTTAAGTTGTACTTTCTCAAGGTGGTGAAGGTTTCTCTTAAATCTTCCAACTGTTCCTTCTCCTCTCGGCTTTTGACGATCATATCATCAATATAAGCCTCCATATTTTTCCCTAGCTGCGGCTGAAAGACAATGTTGATGAGCCTCTGAAAGGTGGCCGGCGCATTCCTCAGGCCGAAGGGCATCCAAAGCCAGCCATATAGCCCTTTTTCAGTAATGAAAGAGGTTTTATCCTGATCATTCGGCCACATAGGAATTTGGTGAAAGCCTGAATAGGCGTCCATGAAACTAAGCAGTGCATGCCCTGCTGTGGAGTCAACCAGCCGGTCAATCTTAGGCAGTGGGAAGCTGTCCTTAGGACAAGCTTTGTTCAAATCTGTGTAATCAACACACATCCTCCAAGTACCATTCGGCTTGGGAATCATGACCACATTGGCCACCCAATCTGGGTAGTAGGTTTCGCGGATGAATTTGGATTTGAGTAGCTTCTGGACCTCCTTATCAACTGCTTGGTTTCTCGCCGGCCCCAGATGCCTTTTCTTTTGCCGGACTGGCTTCTACCCCGGCTCAATGTTCAACTTATGTACTGCAACTTCGGATCTATTTCCGGCATTTCTTCCACAGTATAAGCAGAAACATCTTCAAACTCTCGCAGCAATGCAACCAAGGCGTCCTTTGTTTCAGAACGTAGGACGGATCCAATATTCAACGTCCTCTCTGGACGCTCTGGGTTTAAACAGATTTCCACTGGGCTCTCTACTGGCTCTGGACGCTCTAGTCCCAAGCTCATGATAGCCATAACTTCATCGGATGAATTCTTCTCTTCTTTGATAGCTAACCATATCCTTTTCTTGCTAGGTAAGAGCATGGACTACTTGCCCTCTTGGAGGGGCTTTGCCTGTGCCTTCTCTACCTCATGCTTCAACTCACTTATATGGCCTTTCAGTTTCTCAGCCGGCTTATCCTCCATGGCCTTTGGCCGCTCTGATTTCTCCTTCCATGATGATGGTCTCAAGGTAGTAAGATAGCATTCTCTTACCGCCTGCTAGTCTCCATACAAAGACCCAATTTTCCCACTATCACACTCAAATTTCATAAGCATCAGGTGAGTCACAATGACGACTTTGATATGATTTAAGGTAGGTCGTCCGAGGATGATATTGTATGCTGTCAGATCTCGTACTACCAGGAACTTCACAAAAAGCGTTCTCGCAGCTTCTTTGTCTCCAACTCTGACGGGTAGGGTAACTGTACCCATAGGATGAATTACCCCTCCGCCGAAGCCAATGATAGGATGATTAACAGGAACCAAATCATTTTCATCAAACTTTAATCTTGAAAGACAATCTGCACTGATGATGTTGGTAGAACTTCCTGTATCAATCAGGATCCCTCTTACCGTGAGATTATCAATCTTCATCTCCACCACCAGCGGTCGTCATGAGGGGTTCTTATCTTTCCTCGATCCTGCTCACTGACCACTATCTTAGGGAAAGGATCAACCTCAGCCTGATTCGTGAGCATCACCTGGCTGAGTTCCCTCAGATAATTTTTATGGCCGCGAGTTGTAGGACCTCCGGCTGCGAATCCCCCATAAATTACCATTAACACATCTTCATCATTACTTTCGTCATCTTTCCCTCTTCTCTCACGATTATCTTTTTTCTGGAATTTCCTTCCCGACGAGGGTAGATATGAGTTCATTTTTCCCTTTCGGGCCAAATCCTCCAATGCTCTCTTGAGATGCTTGCACTCATTCGTCTCATGACCACAATCTTTGTGGAAATGACAGTAATTACTTTTGTCCCTATTTCTGTAGGGTGTCTTCATCTCTGCCGGCGCCTTCAACTCATGTTGATTCTTGATTTCCATGAGAATGGAATAATGATCTTTGTTGAACTATATGGGCTCAACTGAGGCTGCCGGTTCAGATCTCGTGCTCCTCTTGGACGAGGTTGTCATCGAAGTCATCAATTTTCTTCCCGACGAGGTTTCCGCTTTCTTGGGGAGACTCTTTTTTGGCTGACTAGCCTATTCAATTTTCTTCGCCTCCAGCTGTTTTGTCTCTGCATTAACTTCCGTGGCATGGATGAAAGCTTCGGCCTCTTTCAGAGCCTCTATTAAGGTTGTTATCTTCTTCTTCATTAGATCAAACTTAAAGCTGCAGGGTCTTAGACCTCGTATGAAGGCATCAAAAGCCACTCCAGCATTTAGATCCTGGATCTGCAATTGTTAACCCTTGAGTTTTGAAGATGACCTAACCACAAAAGACATAGTATATTTTATTTATGTTGTTGCAAGGTAATTCATGCTCGAGCTAAGAGAATACTTGATTGAAGATTAAAGCGGAGAATTAATCAAGATCGAAGTAAAGATGTTCGAGAATTGAAGAATCAAGCATGGAATGAAGATTAGAATACATTAGGGTATTTATTAATCTTCTTGTTAAGGTTGAGTAATAGCTTTATTAAGTTCGTGGTGAATTCTCAAAGGAACTTGGTTCTGTTCCCATGAAAGGAACAGACCTGGCACTATAGGAACAAGGCTTAGGAACAAGACTTAATAATTAGGGAACAAGACTTTAAAACTAATTTAGGAACTCTAAGTGACTAATATTGTGCGCCTAAGTAATTGTGTGCCCAATATAGTTGTTAGAGTTTTTAGGGATAATTTGACTAAGATCCATAATTTTAGGAAGTTAGTTTAAGTTTGTTAGGAAAAGATTTTAAATAGATTTTCTGATTTTAAAATAACTGATTTTCAAATCTTATCTTTTTAAAATTATATTTTATCTTTTAATTTTATTTAAAAGATTAATTTTCGAAAATATATTATTTCCGGTTTTTAAAATATTTCGGATTTTTCGAAATACAAAACTGTTTTCCGGTTTTTATAAAAGATTTTGAAAAAGATTTTTTCCTAAAAACTAGCTAAAGGATTTTTATTTATTTATTTCCTAAATTCTAGCTTACACGCCTAAATGATTTACTGCTTCATGCATGTTTATGGAGTTAGTGGATTTAGTGGCTAAGTTAATTATCCTCCAAGTATTTAATTAAATTAAATAAGATTAATTATTCTCCAAGTTTGCAAAACCACGTATTTGTTACTGCTTCTATGAATGAAGTAATGGGTTAGTGGATGATGTACATGACATGGAAGAATTAATTTAATTTAATTAATTAGAAATCATGGAGAACATGTGATAATGGTCTAAGTTAGTGGAAATCATGTCTTGTCTTAATAGTCTATAAATAGGCGCCTAATTCACTTGAGAAAATTGTGTCTGACTTAGTTAATTTGTCTTAAGTTATCTAAAGTGTCAGTGCCTTTCCTTAAGAGAATTCATACTTACATTAATCGAGTTTTATTACTCTTCCATTGTTTTACAAAGTGTATTTTTGAGAAAAAGGGTTTGAGTGAACTCTTGTAAGTGTGAGAAAGCTTTGAGTGAAGCAAGAGAAAGAGAAAGAGAAAGAGAAAGAACTTCGAGTGAAGTTTGAGAGAAAACGTCAGTTGTTGGGAACTGTCGTTGGGAACTTGAGTTGAGTGACTTAAGTTGAGAATCGAGAGAAAAGTAATAGGTTGTAATCAGAGTTGTTTTGGCCTATTATAGTGGAAAGTTGTTTAAAATCCCTTGTGGTCGAGGTTGTTTCTTCCTACTAGGCCTAGGAAGTTTTTCCTCGTAAAATCTCTCGTGTTCCCATTGTTTGTTCCCAAGTTTACTTTTAATTCCGCAAAAAGTAGTGCTTATTCTCTCACTATAATTCACCCCCCTCTTATAGTGCTCATATTATACAACAATTGGTATCAGAGCGGGAACTCTAATATTCAGGAAACCCTGTTGAGTTCAAGATCTTGAAAAATATGAATACTAGAGAGAAACTGGAAGAAGGGTACTCTACGCAGAGGCCACCAATGTTCAATGGTAAGTTTTACACTTACTGGAAGAACAGAATGGAGATCTTTATCAAAGCCGACAATTACCAGGTATGGAGAGTCATAGAGGTAGGTGATTTTGAAGTCACTACCACTAATGACAAGAATGAGGTAATTCCTAAATCTATATCTGATTTTGATAAAGCTGATTTCGAAAAGATGGAAATTAATGCTCTTGCTATAAAATTGCTTCATTGTGGTCTTGGTCCTCATGAACACAATCGTGTCATGGGATGTAAAACCGCAAAACAAATTTGGGATCTTCTTGAAGTCACTCATGAAGGTACGAGTGAAGTTAAGAGATCAAAAATAGATCTTTTGATGAACCAATATGAACTTTTTCAAATGAAATCAAAAGAGTCTATCCAAGACATGTTTACACGCTTTACTAATATAATTAATGAGCTAACATCTCTTGGTAAAGTGATTACATCTGAGGAACAGGTACGAAAGGTCCTAAGGAGCCTTCCTAGGGATCGTTGGATGGCTAAGGTAACTGCCTTCAGGAAACTAAGGACTTTACTAAGTTCAATTTGGAACAACTTGCTGGTTCCCTCTGACTCATGAGTTGCAATTGGACAATGAGAATGGAGATATGTCCAAGCAAAAGTCGATTGCCTTAAAAGCTGATGAAAGTGAAGGCTCAGAAACAGATGAAGAAGAATCTGCTCTCATGGTCCGAAAATTCAAAAGAATGTTTAGGAACATGAAGAAAGGTGATTACAAAGGTAAGAATAAGAAATATTCTAACAAACTTGTTTGTCATAAGTGTGGCAGTTCTGAGCACTTCATCAAGGATTGTCCCCAATGGGAACAAGAAAAAGGCAAAGGAAGGGAACAAAGCAGAGATAGGAACAAAGAATACAAAAACTCCTATACTCGATCTGACATGAAGAAAGCTATGGTTGCTGCATGGGGAGACTCTGACTCTGAGGAAGAAGATGATCCTCAACCAAATGAGGAGACTGCAAACTTCTGTCTTATGGCTCTTGACAATTCCGAATCTGATGAAGAGATTGAATCTCTTGAGGCAAGTCTAGACACCATCAAAACTCGTCTTAATTCTTTAAGTAAAGAAAAATTATTTGAGTTTATTGTTGACGCTGTAAATGATTGCAAAGATGAAACCATTAAACTAAAACAATGTCAAAATGCTTTAAGTGTAGCAAAGGAACATACCTCTTGGCTTAAAATGTTCGAGTTGATATTGAGAAAAGATTTTTCGAATTGTTTGACAAAAATCTTAAATTAAAAGAGGATTTCGAAAATCTTAAAAATGAGAACTACTTGTTGAGCCTTGAGTGTCACAACTAAAAGAGTTTGTTCCTGAAGTAAGTTCATTTGACATTAAGTCAGTTCCCTTGCAAAGTTTCAAATCTGAAATAAACGAATTGAAAAATCATGTTTCATTTTTGGAAATTGAAAATAAGGAACTTGAAGGGGAACTGCACCAAATGAGAAATGAAAAGAAAATGCTACCTATTCCAAACTGGATTAAGAACCCTCAAACAAAACGAACTGAAGGTCTTGGTTTTAATCACAAAAAGAAATTTGAAAAACCTAAAAAGAGAGTTGATTTACCAAGTGATAAAGTTTGTATGTTTTGTGGGAACACTGGTCATTTTAGGAACTCTTGTCCTAAAAGACTTGGTCGCATCAATGAGAACTTGGAAACAAGTAAAGTAATTTGGAAAAAGAAATCTATTGTTCCTGAAGGAAAGGAACCCAAGAAAGATTGGGTTCCTAACTCTAACAATTAGTTTTCTTGCAGGTTGGAGTGAGGGGGAACAACACATGGTACCTAGACAGTGGTTGTTCTAAGCATATGACTGGAGATAAATCAAGATTTCTCTCACTCTCAGCCTACAATGGTGGAAGTGTGACTTTTGGTGACAACAAGAAAGGTAACATAGTTGCCATGGGCAAAGTTGGTAAGTCATCGTCACATTCCATAGAAAATGTGTTTCTAGTTGATGGATTAAAGCATAACTTGTTAAGTATTCCCAATTCTGTGATAGAGGGAACTGTGTGAAGTTTAATAGTGAAAAATGTTTGATAGTCAACAATAGCACAAAGGATATCATTTTGGAAGGAACAAGGAAAGGGAACACATATGTTGTGGATCTCAACCTTGTTCCCAAAAACAAATTCACATGCCTTAGTGTTATTGATGATGATTCATCTTATGGCACAAGCGTCTAGGTCATGCTAGCTTTTCCTTGCTTGACAAACTGCGTTCTAAAGAACTAGTTTTAGGTTTACCCTCTACTAAGTTTCATTTAGATCATGTGTGTGATGCATGCGCAAAAGGCAAGCATGTTAGGTCCTCTTTCAAGTCCAAGAATGTGGTGAGTACCACAAGACCTTTAGAGTTAATACATATGGATTTATGTGGACCTATGAGGAATACAAAGGGAGTGGAAAGAAATATGTGTTAGTAATTGTAGATGACTTCTCTAGATTTACTTGGGTTATTTTTCTTTCTAGCAAGGACGAGACTTATGATGAGTTCCTTGTCTTTGCAAAGAAAGTACAAAATTTGAGTGGTCATAAGTTACTTCACCTTAGATCCGACCATGGTAAAGAGTTTGAAAATTATAAGTTCGATGACTTTAGCAGAGACAATGGATTAGATCACAATTTCTCAGCCCCTAGAACACCTCAACAAAATGGTGTTGTTGAAAGGAAGAATAGAACACTAGAAGAGATGGCTAGGACTATGTTGATAGCTAGTGGACTTCCTAAAAACTTTTGGGCAGAAGCTGTGAATACTGCTTGTCACATTATAAATCGAGCCATGGTAAGACCTTTATTAAATAAAACGCCCTATGAGCTGTATTTTGGTAAAAAGCCCAATATTACATATTTCAGAACATTTGGATGTAAATGTTTTGTTCATAATAATGGGAAACAAAATATTGGAAAATTTGATGCTAGAAGTGAAGAAGCTGTATTCTTAGGATATTCTTCTAGTAGCAAGGCTTATAGAGTGTATAATAAAAGGTCTATGTGTGTAGAAGAAAGTGTGCATGTTATTTTTGATGAAACAGATAAATTTGATGCAAGCACACAGGTTGAAGATGACTTCGAAATAGGATTGACAAAAGACCTAAGTCTTATTGATGAGACTTTGGAAGACGAAGTCATGGGAACAAAGCCAAGGGAACAACATCCTGTTCCTGTTCCCAATGAGGAAGAAGAGGAACTAAGTGATGATGCACTAGTGAATGAATCCACTATTGTTGAACCTGGTTCCCAAGTACAGGAAAATGAAGATGATCAAGGAAACCAAGTTTCCATCCAGGATTTCCAACCAAAGCCTTGGAAAACTCATCGTTCCCATCCTGTGGAACTAATAATCAGTGACATAAATAAGGGAACTCAAACGAGATCTCAATTGAAAAACTTTTGTGCTTTTCATGCTTTTCTTTCTATGTTGGAACCTAGGAATCATGAAGAAGCTCTCACTGATGCTGATTGGATCGTAGCAATGCAGGATGAACTTCATCAATTTGAAAGAAACAAAGTTTGGCACCTTGAACCTAAGCCTAAACATAACAAGGTTATTGGTTTAAAGTGGGTGTTTCGAAACAAATTAGATGAGTTCGGAACTATCATAAGAAACAAGGCCAGGTTAGTTGTGAAAGGATACAATCAACAGGAAGGCATTGATTATGAAGAAACTTTTGCTCCAGTTGCAAGATTGGAAGCAATTAGAATCTTCATAGCTTTTGCTGCCTTCATGGGTTTCAAATTGTATCAAATGGATGTAAAATGTGCTTTTCTAAATGGTTATCTTAATGAGGAGGTATTTGTAGAACAACCTCCAGGTTTTGAAAATAAAGAATTTCCTAATCATGTCTTTAAGCTTGACAAAGCTCTTTATGGGTTAAAGCAAGCTCCAAGAGCATGGTATGAAAGACTTTCTAAGTTCCTTCTTGAAAATGAGTTTAAAAGAGGAAAATTGGATCGAACCTTGTTTTTAAAATCAAAAGGAAAACATTTATTAGTTGTTCAAATATATGTTGATGATATTATATTTGGTGCTACTAATGAATCTTTGTGCAAGGACTTTGCTAATCTCATGAGTAAAGAATTTGAAATGAGTATGATGGGTGAGCTCAACTTCTTCTTGGGGTTGCAAATCAAGCAAACAGAAGAAGGAATCTACATCCATCAACAAAATACATAAAGGAACTATTGAAAAAGTATGGTTTGGAAGCATCCAAAGTTAATCATACACCTATGGGAATCTCAACCAGATTGGATGAAGATTCTATAGGAACAAGTGTGGATCAAACCAAATATCGAGGTATGATTGGCTCATTACTATATCTAACTGCAAGTCGTCCTGATATTGCTTTCAGTGTAGGATTATGTGCAAGGTTTCAAGCCAATCCAAAGGAATCTCATCTCACAGCTGTGAAGAGAATCCTAAGATACCTCAAGGGAACAGATGATTTAAGCCTATTCTATTCGAGGATGATACCTTTGAATTGAAAGGATTTGCGGATGCTGACTATGCAGGAGATCTGGTCAATAGAAAGAGTACATCAGGTATGGTTCAGTTCCTTAGTCATAGTTTAGTTTCTTGGAGCACCAAGAAGCAAAACACAGTTGCTTTATCTACAGCCGAGGCTGAATATGTTGCAGCAGCAGCATGTTGTTCCCAAATGCTATGGATAAAACAACAACTACGTGACTATGGAATCTACTTTGAATGTGTTCCCATCTATTGTGATAATACTAGTGCTATTAGTATTTCTAAAGATCCCGTACACCATTCAAGAGTCAAACACATCCATATTAGGCATCACTTTCTGAAAGATAATGTTGAAAAGGGTCTTATTAAAATGGAATTCTGTGAGACTGAACGTCAAATTGCAGATATCTTGACAAAACCCTTAAATAGAGATAGGTTTGAGAAATTGAGACTTGAACTTGGCTTAATCAAATTGAAATGATTGCTACATTATTCCCCTTTGTGTTAATTCTTTGGCATTATGTCTGATGTGCATTTTTGATGTTTTTATTTGCTTAAATACATCACAATCTTATATGATTATTTCATATGTATAAGTAAAAATGTCTGAAAACTGCTCACCAATGTCCAATAATATTCCCCTTATTGTTCATAGGACAATTCTATGCCTTAAGTGATACCAAAGGATTAAAAGAATTAATGGAGTTCCAAAGTAGCAAAATTTCATTGTTCCCATTCACTTTCCCAAACGCTGTTCCCAATTCCCAGCGTATTAGAGTTAGATTTTTTTCTTTTCAAAATTCGAAAAACCAAAAATATTCTGTTCAGATTTTATTTCCTAAAAATCTGATTTTTCCTTATATCTCTCAAGTTAGTTGAAGATATTTTTTTAGAAGATTTTTTTCTTAAAAACGTGTAAATACACGGTTTTACTTTATTCTTTCCTTAAAACAAAACAAATTTTTTTTCCTTCCTTCTCATAAAACCGAAAATTACTCCACAAAACATGACTACCAAAAACACTTATCACTCTCTCTCCTCCCACAAAGCCGAAAAACCCTCTCCTTCATCCTCTAAAATTGAATCACCAACACCCATGGATATTTCTCCCAATTCTTCATCAAGAATTCTAAGGAAAAGGAAGAAACAAGAAGAATCGGTTGAAATGGAGGTTGAAGAAGCTCATGCAACTAGTGAGGGGGAATCAGATGTTCCCGAGAGAGGAACAACTCGGTTGTTCGAAAAAATTCCACGGCAACTAGGTATGTGCATGGACTTTTTATTGATGTTTCTTGGTGCAAAAGAGTAAACTTTCGTCAATTACTTAATATGATTAAGTTTCAAGGTTGGGAAAATCTTTTTGTGAAATGTTATGGAAATAGTTTGATTCCTAAATTGATGGACGAATTTTGTGAAAACTTTTCCATGGATGAAGAAGGAAATTGTTCCACTTGGTGAAAGGAACTCAAATTGATTTTAATGCTAAAGTTTGGGTAAACTGCTTGGTGTTCCCGTGAGAGGAACAGATGTTTATTTCAAGAAACAACGTGGCTCATATCCATTTTCGGACATTTCCTTTGATCAATTGATTGTTAAGTATGGAGGTCAAAAGGAAAAACATTTCTTGACATAATCTTCTTTCCCCTTATCACAAAATTTTGTTTCACATCCTCAAGAAAGCTTTATTGCCTCGTCTTTCCAAACGTGCTCAAGTTAGCATGTTGGATTTAATTTACATTCATTGTCTTAGCTTCTCACAAACACATAAACTTTCCTTCGTTAATGATTCAACATTTGAGTCATTGCATTGAAAATGGATTTGTTGTTGGCTATGGAGCCTTAGTAACCGAAATTCTACTTAAGTTTAAAGTGAAAATTTCGGGAACTCAGTCCATAAGTGTGTCCACGGGAAATATGTTGAATGTGCGTGCCTTGAATAACTTAAATGTTTGTGTTGTGAATGGAGAAGTTATTAAGGGCCGTGCTAATCTTGATGATGATGAGGATGATGATGAGGATGATGAAGTGGAAGAAGAAGAAGAAGAAAAAGAAGTTGAAGAGAAGAAAATCGAAAAAGAAAAAGAAAAGAAAAATCAAAAAGAAAAGAAAATTGAAAAAGAAAAAGAAGAAACTAAGAAGAAAGGGAAGAAGGTGGTTGATGAGGTGGTGAAACCGGTTATGAAGAGCACTAGAGCTAGTCAAAGGGTTCAAAATATGAAAGTGCTTAATTTTCCTATCTTGATGCGAAGAAAGTTGTAGGAAGATGAAGTAAAGGTGATTGATAGGGAAGATTATGAATCTAACCTACCTCCTTCTAGGGAACCGACTCCTGTTCCCATGGAAACCAATCCTCCTTTTCCTCCATCTCCACAAAAATCTGCCTCACCCTCTACCCTAGCACCACAAGATGATACTATCCCTCCCTCTACCTCAAAACCCTCCTGTTCTGTTCCTAAAGCTAAGGAAACAGTTGGTGTTCCCATTCTAGAGGAACAACCTGCTGTTCCCAAACCTAAGGAACAAACCGCAAACCCAAGCCTTCTCAAGCTCCCTCGTCTTCTCAAAATCCTACCATTGGTTCTACATATACTCTAGCTCATGCTAGAAGGTTGGATTCTTTGTTTTCCTTGGTTATGGGTCATTCGGAAGCAATGATGGAGTTTGCTACGGAAGCTAAGGATTTAAATGGGTTGGTAAAAGGGGTTATGAGCAAAGTTGACAAAGCCTTGGATGGACAACAAAAATATGGCTCGGCTTGGTGAACTTTCTTCCTCCATTCAAGCTATGAACTGAGATTGTTGAAGTTGGAAGACATTGTGCTCAAGGGAAATGATACATTGGCCGAAAATCATCAAGAAGTGATGGCAAAGCTTCATGATGTGGTGGAAGAAGTAGAACAACCTCCCTCTCCTAAATCATAAACTTTTCTATTTAGTTGTTTTATTTTGTGTGGGAACATGAACTTTGTTTAATATTTGTCTTTTCTATCCTTCTCCTTTAATCATGCTACAATGGAACTTCTTGGTTTGCTTAATTCTAAGTTTGATCTTTTTGCATGTGTGCGTCTAAATGAATGGCTAATATTCTTGGATTGCGGTTTTTGAGAGTTGAATGCTTTATTTGCTTATACTAACCAACTTATTTCTTACAAGTTTGGTGGTGTGATGTGTTTAGTGAATAATATATCATCTTTTGAAATCGTGGACTATGTTTTTGAAGATGCCAAAGGGGGAAAGATAAGGCAAATCAGAGTAAATTTTTTTTTGTCATGAATTATGTTCTCATATTTCGACTTTACAAAATAAAATAACGAGTCTATAATACTTAATTTAACTTGGTTACATACTTTGTTAAAATTATTTTTATATGACTTATATATAGTATATGCCTTTTGTTGCCATCTTCAAAAAGGGGGAAATTGTTGACCCTTGAGTTTTGAAGATGACCTAACCACAAAAGACATAGTATATTTTATTTATGTTGTTGCAAGGTAATTCATGCTCGAGCTAAGAGAATACTTGATTGAAGATTAAAGCGGAGAATTAATCAAGATCGAAGTAAAGATGTTCGAGAAATGAAGAATCAAGCATGGAATGAAGATTAGAATACATTAGGGTATTTATTAATCTTCTTGTTAAGGTTGAGTAATAGCTTTATTAAGTTCGTGGTGAATTCTCAAAGGAACTTGGTTCTGTTCCCATGAAAGGAACAGACCTGGCACTATAGGAACAAGGCTTAGGAACAAGACTTAATAATTAGGGAACAAGACTTTAAAACTAATTTAGGAACTCTAAGTGACTAATATTGTGCGCCTAAGTAATTTGTGCCCAATATAGTTGTTAGAGTTTTTAGGGATATTTTGACTAAGATCCATAATTTTAGGAAGTTAGTTTAAGTTTGTTAGGAAAAGATTTTAAATAGATTTTCTGATTTTAAATAACTGATTTTCAAATCTTATCTTTTTTTAAAATATATATTTTATCTTTTAATTTTATTTAAAAGATTTATTTTGAAAATTATTATTTCCGGTTTTTAAAAGTTTCGGTTTTTTGAAATAAAAACTGTTTTCCGGTTTTTATAAAAGATTTTGAAAAAGATTTTTTCCTAAAAACTAGCTAAAGGATTTTTATTTATTTATTTCCTAAATTCTAGCTTACACGCCTAAATGATTTACTGCTTCATGCATGTTTATGGAGTTAGTGGATTTAGTGGCTAAGTTAATTATCCTCCAAGTATTTAATTAAATTAAATAAGATTAATTATTCTCCAAGTTTGCAAAACCACGTATTTGTTACTGCTTCTATAGAATGAAGTAATGGATTAGTGGATGATGTACATGACTTGGAATAAATAATTTAATTTAATTAATTAGAAATCATGGAGAACATGTGATAATGGTCTAAGTTAGTGGAAATCATGTCTTGTCTTAATAGTCTATAAATAGGCGCCTAATTCACTTGAGAAAAATTGTGTCTGACTTAGTTAATTTGTCTTAAGTTATCTAAAGTGTCAGTGCCTTTCCTTAAGAGAATTCATACTTACATTAATCGAGTTTTATTACTCTTCCATTGTTTTACAAAGTGTATTTTTGAGAAAAAGGGTTTGAGTGAACTCTTGTAAGTGTGAGAAAGCTTTGAGTGAAGCAAGAGAAAGAGAAAGAGAGAAGAGAAAGAACTTCGAGTGAAGTTTGAGAGAAAACGTCAGTTGTTGGGAACTGTCGTTGGGAACTTGAGTTGAGTGACTTAAGTTGAGAATCGAGAGAAAAGTAATAGGTTGTAATCAGAGTTGTTTTGGCCTATTATAGTGGAAAGTTGTTTAAAATCCCTTGTGGTCGAGGTTGTTTCTTCCTACTAGGCCTAGGAAGTTTTTCCTCGTAAAATCTCTCGTGTTCCCATTGTTTGTTCCCAAGTTTACTTTTAATTCCGCAAAAAGTAGTGCTTATTCTCTCACTATAATTCACCCCCCCTCTTATAGTGCTCATATTATACAACAACAATGCTTCCAAATTGACCCGCTTCACATAACCCCTTAAGGCTTCTTTATGCCCTTGAACTACCTTTCCTAAATGCATACTTGTCTTCTGCTCTTGAGGGTTTGCCACGAAATGGCTGGTAAACAAGATACTAAGCTCAGTGAAATTGTTCACCGAGTTAGGAGGTAAATTGTTGAACCACTTCTGCGCTACTCCCTTCAATGTGGCCGGAAAGTTCTTACACCATGTAGCGTCATCAACACCCTAGACATACATCTGGTGTTTGTAGGTTGACAAATGATCGTCTGAATCTGTTGTACCATCAAAAGGCTCGATCGTCGGGAGTTTAACCTTTGGGAAAGGAGGAGACTCCATGATTCTGACCGAAAAGGGAGTCGGCCAATTAATCTGGAGTGCCCCAGCCTGACCCTCAGTGGGTATGTGCTCCCGGCGGTACTCGTTCAATACTGGGTTTGAAGAGGTATTGGCGACAGCCTGACGCATGTACACCATAGGTTGCACCACTATTTTTTCTTGCCTTGGCTGAATAGGCGAAGGTCCATGACTTCTTCCTGCTGTCTTAGATGGAACTCTCAAAGAAGGATCCTTCATGTAAGGAGTAGAACCTGAGGCTGAACGCTGAAACGCAGCAGCCCTCTTGGCCTCCAGATACTCCTTACCATCTGTCTCCATCTTGTGACCAGTGGGAGGAATGTTATTTCCTGGACGGACTACCAGCTTCCAGTCCATCTTCCTCCTTGGCTCACTGACTGCTGGCTGCTTTCCCTTAGAAGGTGGCCTGGTCAACTCTGGCCGTGGTGGCCGGCTGGTCTCTGGACGACCTTCTTAAGATTTTCCTTTGAGCGGCTCTGCGGCCTCTCTTCCTGGGCTTATCTGAAAGAACAACATGTTGTTCTTAATTTGTTCTTCCGTAACAGCGGCCATTCTGGTTTGGAAGTCATTTAAGACAGTTTCCAGATGACCAGCTGTCACTGGACGATCAAGATTCTCCTAGATGACAAGGGTCCCACTTCTTCCCTTGAGATGAACGGCAACATGGTGCCTGTCACGTCCTCGGGGTGGCCTTTCGTCATCCACTGTATCCTCTACTTGAATTCTTAAACTTCTATTCCTTGCAACGTTTGATGAGTGACAATCACTCATTGTTGCTTCTCCCCACAGACGGCGCCAAATGTTACGTAGTATAAAACTAGTAATTCAATACAACAACTCCCAACTTCAGGTTCAGAACTTGGAGACTTGTGCAACAATGATTGGACTCGAATCCCGATACTGAGCTCCGACTAGCCACCTGCAAAAAAGGGACCACCCTGGAGGTTTGGGTGGTATTTCCCCCTCCGATGCTTAAGTCAGATATCAGGGATATGAAGGAACTTTTAGAGAGAGAAAGTAGAGAGAGAGAGAGAAAGTAGAGAGAGAGAGAGATAATTTATGGCAGAATAACAGTCGTATGCTCTGAAAAACGTACCTTTCCCCTGATTTCAAGGACTATTTATACTGTTTGAAATGACTGTTGTACCTTGATGTCACCCTAATTTGAAAGCATCTGATTGGCTAAGCAATATAATGGTGACACGTGGCAGGTGCTGATACACCTCACTTTTATGCAGGGAAATAAGTTTCTTTAGCTGGGCCTAAGTACAAATTTAGGCCATAAGAGTGGTTTTAGTACATCTTTTTCCTCAGAAAAGTGTACTTTAGCCCACATAATCCTCTGACCCATGTACTTTACCTTCATAAGCACACGCCAGGCTAGGATGGAGCCACGTGTCATCTTGGTAGCCCTTGATTTTTAGGCTACAACAGAAAATATCACCTATGTTGTGACCGCCTTTTTGTATGTTATTGGGAGACGTCCCTTTTGTTGACTAGCCAAGTTACCAAAGTAAAAGATTATGATGATGAACAACATAACAAATGATGATAATGTTTTATGATTATGATTTAATGGTTATGTTTACGAAATGGTTTTACTATTTCTCTCCTCCCTGTTTGCTAATAAAATGAATTGAAACGCTTTTATGATGTTAGGGTATTATGTTATTGAGCCTAGGCTCATAACGTTTTGTTTTCTGTTTCCGGTATGCTTATGAAGATGGGAAGGTGTTGTTGTAGCCTGAAAATCAATGGCTACGATGATGACACGTGGCACCATCTTAGCCTTACATGTGGCATTTGTTTATGAGATGAAAGTACATAGGTCTGCAAGTTAATTGGGCTAGAGTACACTTTTCTGAAGAAAAGGTGTAATGAAAAACTCCCTTGTGCCCCTAAAATTGTACTTAGGCCCAGTACAGGTAAAGCCCGATTCTAAAACAGAGTAAAATGTACTCACCAATCAGCACTTGCCACGTGTCACATTCCTATTGCATAGCTCCTAAATTAGGGTAACATCAAGGTACATCAGTCATCTCAAACAATATAATAGTCCTTGAAATCAGGGGAAAGGTACGTTTTTCAGAGCATAGTGCTGTTATTCTGCCATGAATTCTCTCTCTACTTTCTCTCTCTAAAAGTTCCTTCATATCCCTGATATCTGACTTAAGCATCGGAGGGGGAAATACCACGCAAACCTCCAGGGTGGTCCCTTTTTGCATGTGGCTAGTCGGAGTTCCAGATCGAGATCTGAGTCCAATCATTGTTGCACAAGTCTCCAAGTTGAGAACCTGTTGTTGGGAGTTGTTGTATTAAATTACTAGTTTCATACTACGTAACATTTGGCGCCGTCTGTGGGGAGACGCAACAATGACTGATTGTCACTCATCAAACGTTGCAAGGAATAGAAGCTTTAGGGTCCAAGTAGAGGATACAGTAGATGACGAGAAGCCACCCCGAGGACGGGACAGGCACCATGTTGCCGTTCATCTCGAGGGAAGAAGTAGGACCCCTGTCATCCAGGAGAATCTTGATCGTCTAGTGACAGCTGGTCATCTGGAAACTGTCTTAAATGACGGTCGTCCAGGAACCAGCCGGCCACCACGGCCAGAGTTGACCAGACCACCTTCTCAGGGAAAGCAGCCAGCTGTCAGTGAGCCAAAAAGGAAGATGGACTGGAAGTTGGTAGTCCGTCCAGGAGAAAACATTCCTCCCACTGGTCACAAGCTAGAGACAGATGCTAGGGAGTACCTGGAGGCCAAGAGGGCTGCTGCTCTTCAGCGTTCAGCCTCAGGTTCTACTCCTTACATGAAGGATCCTTCATTGAGAGTTCCGTCTAAGACAGCAGGAAGAAGTCATGGACCTTCGGCTATTCAGCCAAGGCAAGAAAAAATAGTGATACAACCTATGGTGTACATGCGTCAGGCCGTCGCCAATACCTCCTCAAACCCCGTCCTTAAGGAATATCGCCGGGAGCACATACCCATTGAGAGGGACATGCTTGGGCACTCAGGATTGATTGGCCGACTCCCTTTTCGGTCAGAATCATGGAGTCCCCCCATTCCCAAAGGTTAAGCTGCCGACGATTGAACCTTTTGACGGTACAACAGATCCAGACGATCATTTGTCAGCATACAAACACCAGATGTACGTCCAGGGAGTTGATGACGCTATATGGTGTAAGAACTTTCCGGCCACATTGAAGGGAGTGGCGCAGAAGTGGTTCAACAATTTACCTCCTAACTCAGTGAACAATTTCACTGAGCTTAGTATCTTGTTTACCAGCCATTTCGTGGCAAACCGTCAAGAGCAGAAGATAAGCATGCATTTAGGAAAGGTAGTTCAAGGGCCTAAAGAAGCCCTAAGGAGTTATGTGAAGCGATTCAATTTGGAAGCATTGCAGATCCAGGATCTGAATGCTGGAGTAGCGTTTGACGCCTTCATCCGAGGACGGAAGTTTGTGCAGAAGCAAAACAGCCGGAGGTGAAGTAAATTGAAGAGGCTATTCAGCCAAAAAAGAGTCTTCCCAAGAAAGCTGAAACTTGGGCTATGACTTCAATGACTATCTCGTCCAAGAGGAGCAGGAGATCTGAACCGGCAGCCTCAGTTGAGCCCTTAGAGTTCAACAAGGATCAGTATTTCATTCTCATGGAAATCAAGGATCAACATGAATTGAAGGCGCCGGTAGAGATGAAGACATCCTACAGGAATAGGGACAAGAGTAAGTACTGTCATTTCCACAAAGATTGTGGTCATGAGACGAATGAGTGCAAGCATCTCAAGAGAGCATTGGAGGAGTTGGCCCGAAAGGGTAAAATGAACTCTTATCTACCCTCGTCAGGAAGGAAATTCCAGAAAAATGACAATCATCAGGGAAGAAGGAAAGATGACGAAAGCATTGATAAAAACGTCGTGATGGTAATTTCTGGGGGATTCGCAGCCGGAGGTCCTACAACTCGCGACCACAAAAATTATCTTAGGGAACTCAACCAGGTGATGCTCACCAATCAGGCAGAGTCTGATCCTTTCCCCAAAATAGTGGTCAGCGAGTAGGATCGAGGAAAGATAAGAACCCCTCATGATGACCCACTGATGTTAGAGATGAAGATTGCTAATCTCAGGGTAAGACGGATCCTGATTGATACAGGAAGTTCTACCGACATCATCAGTGCGGATTGTCTATCAAGATTAAAGTTTGATGACAATGATTTAGTTCCTGTTAATCATCCTATCATTGGCTTCGGCGGAGGAATAATTTATCCTATGGGGACGGTTACCCTACCCGTCAGGGTTGGAGACAAAGAAGTTGCGAGAACGCTTTTTGTGAAGTTCCTGGTAGTACAAGATCTGAAGCTTACAATGTCATCCTCGGACGACCTACCTTAAATTATATCAAAGCCGTCATTGTGACTCACCTGATGCTCATGAAATTTGAGTGTGATAGTGGGAAAATTGGGTCTTTGTATGGAGACCAGCAGGCGACAAGAGAATGCTATCTTACTACTTTGAGACCATCATCATGGAAGGAGAAATCAGAACGGCCAAAGGCCATGGAAGATGAGCCGGCCGAGAAGGTGAAAGGCCATATAAGTGAGCTGAAGCATGAGGTAGAGAAGGCACATGCAAAGCCCCTCCAAGAGGGCAAGCCGTCAATGCTCTTACCAAGCAAGAAAAGGAGATGTCTATCTATCAAAGAAGAGAAGAATTCGTCTGATGAAGTTATGGCTATCATGAGCTTGGGTCTAGAACGTCCAGAGCCAGTGGAGAGCCAAGTGGAAATCTGTTTAAACCCAGAGCGTCCGAAGAGGACGTTGAAGGTTGGATCCGTCCTAAATTCTGAAACCAAGGACGCCTTGATTGCGTTGCTGAGAGAGTTTGAAGATGTTTTTCCTTATAATCTGGAAGAAATGCCGGGAATAGATCCCGAAATTGCAGTGCATAAGTTGAACATTGAGCCGGGGCAGAAACCAGTCCGGCAAAAGAAAAGGCATCTGGGGCCGGCTAGAAACCAAGCAGTTGATCAGGAGGTCCAGAAGCTGCTCAAATCCAAATTCATCCGAGAAACCTACTACCCGGATTGGGTTGCCAATGTGGTCATGGTTCCCAAGCCGAATGGTACTTGGAGGATGTGTGTTGACTACACAGACTTGATCAAGGCTTGTCCTAAGGACAGCTTCCCACTGCCTAAGATTGACCGGCTGGTTGACTCCACAGCAGGGCATGCACTGCTTAGTTTCATGGACGCCTATTCAGGCTTTCACAAAATTCCTATGTGGCCGGATGATCAGGATAAGACCTCTTTCATTACTAAAAAAGGGATATATGGCTGGCTTCAGATGCTCTTCGGCGTGAGGAATGCGCCGGCCACCTTTCAGAGGCTTATCAACACTGTCTTTCAGCCGCAGCTAGGGAATAATATTGAGGCTTATATTGACGATATGATCGTCAAGAGCCGAAAGGAGATGGATCATTTGGATGATTTAAGAGAAACGTTCATGACGTTGAGAAAGTACAAGCTAAAACTCAATCCCTAGAAGTGCGTATTTGGGGTAGTATCTGAGAAGTTTCTAGGGTTCTTGGTCAATCAACGAGGAATTGAGGCTAACCCTGACAAAATTCAAGCAATTTTGAGCATGACCTCTCCGTCCAGGATCAAGGACGTCCAGCGTTTGACGGGGTGCCTGGCTGCCCTTGGGAGGTTTTTATCTAAGTCTGGTGACAAGTGTCATCACTTCTTTGCAACAATAAAGAAGAACGCAAAGTTTGAATGGACAGAGGAGGCCGAGAAGGCGCTTCAGCAGGTTAAAGACTATCTTCGGCAGTTGCCTAGGAGAAAAGCTGTATGTATACCTGGCCGTGTCCCCATTTGCAGTAAGTGCTGTTCTCTTAGCTGAAAGAGACTCAGTGCAAATACCTGTTTATTTCGTTAGCCATGTACTAAAGGATGCGGAAGGCAGGTATTCGTCAATAGAGAAGTTCGGCCTGGCGCTGCTTATGGCCAGCCAGAAGCTAAGGCCTTACTTCCTTGCTCACAGTATTCTAGTCAATACTGACCAGCCGTTAAGGCAAGTTTTGCACAAAATGGATGCCTCCGGACGAATGTTGAAGTGGGCTGTGGAGCTCAATATGTTTGATATATCATTTGAGCCCCGAAAAGCAATTAAGGGGCAAGCTTTGGCAAATTTTATTGTAGAGCTTACCCCGCCTACAGTAGAGTACGTCCAGGATCCGGCAGAGGGAAAGAGGCATTGGACCTTAATGGTGGACGGATCATCCACTGCTAATGGATGTGGAGCCGGGATTATTTTTCAGTCACCATAGGGGGATAAATTTGAGTATGCAATGAAGTTCCAATTCCAGGCTTCGAACAATGAAGAAGAGTATGAAGCACTCTTAGCCGACATAAAAATGTGTAAAGCGGCCGGAGCTTTGGAAATTGAGGCAAAAACAGACTCTCTGCTGGTGGTCAGCCAGGTTAATGGAGATTTTGAATGCAAGGAGGCGTCTATGAGCAAGTATATGAACTTGATAAAAGAAGAGGTAAAATCTTTAAAGCGGTTTGTGCTCGACCAAGTACCACGGTCCGAAAATCATCAGGCTGATACCCTCTCCAAGCTAGCCAGTTCGGCTGAGGGGGATGGGCCAAGGACTGTCTTTTGGGAGGTCAAGGCGGCCAAGAGCATTGATTCAAAGGAGGTCCTATTTCTTAGCCGCGAAGGCGATTGGATGAGCCCCATTATCGACTATAAAAAATCAGGCCGGTTACCCTTTGATCCTTTGGAAGCTAAGTATGTGAAGGCAAGGGACAAGTGGTTTGAGTTATGGAATGGGACTTTATACAAGAAAACTTTCAACCGGCCTCTTCTCAAATGTGTCACTAGAAAGGACGGATTGGAAGTTTTGAAAGAACTGCATGAAGGAGCCTATGCTTCTCACATTGGGGGGAGGGCGTTAGGAGAAAAAGCTCTAAGAACTGGCTATTTTTGGCCGACTTTGAAGGAGGACGCCTTGCTTTATGCCAAGAGATGTGATAGTTGTCAAAAGCATGGCAACATATATCATAAGCCGTCCAACTACCTGACGCCCGTCCTCTTTCCTCTTCCCTTTGCAAAATGGGGAATGGACTTTCTCGGCCCCTTTCCTATAGCAGCCGGCCAGAAAAGTTTGTGATAGTAGCCGCCGACTACTTCACCAAATGGGTGGAAGCTAAGGCTATGAGAGGCATTACCACCAACGACGTCAAATGATTCGTCTGGAAGAACCTCATCACAAGGTTTGGTATGCCCAGTCCATTATTTTTGACAACAGACCGCAACACCTAAGCTTCGTCAATGGTTGGCCGACCAAGGAATCAAAGCTCACTTTGCGGCAGTAGCCCATCCCCAGGCAAATGGGCAGGTTGAAGCTTTCAACAAGATCCTATCGGCTGGAATCAAAAAGAAGCTGGATAATGCAAGAGGATTATGGGTTGAAAAGTTACAGTTGGTTTTGTGGTCAATAAGAACAACGGCCAAAAACTCAACTGGAGAAACTCCATTCATGCTAGTATATGGCTCAGAGGCCGTACTCCCCATTGAAATTGAGGAACCAACTCTGAGAGTCATGATGTACTCAGAGGATGCCAACTGGGCTGCTCTTCGGACGGCCTTGGATTTGGTTCCTGAAGTCAGGGGCAATGCGCTGCTGAGGATGCAACTCTACAAGTTAAGAATGGCTAGAGAGTTTAATAAAAGAGTAGCAAGGCGGCCATTGAAGCAGGGAGATCTCGTCCTGAGCAAAATGGAAGCAGTAGGTCGAGCTAAGAAGCTATGAAAGCTCACTCCTAATTGGGAGGGACCCTACAAAATCATCGAAGTAGTTCAGAATGGCACCTTTCGTCTGGAAGACATGGACGGTCGTTCTATTCCTAGGACGTGGAACTCTGGTACTTTGAAAAAATACTTTGTTTAAGATATTTTGAGAAAGTGTAATCTTTTCTTAGTACCTCGCAATGAAAAAAGTAGAAATGTATACATGTACCTTGGCTCTCCGTCAATTCATATAATACAACTCTACTTCTCTCCTATGATTGTCTCTCTGTTTGGTTTGTTTGCTTGATTTAGTTAAAAATACATACTATCGTCCAAGCTGACTAATAAAACAGAGCAGCAAGTAAAAACACCTCCTACTAGGAGATCGACCAACATGTTATCATCCTTATAAGGATAAGTACATGGAATCGGCCTGCACTTTGTTTACTTAAAGAGTTAAACATCTCCTAAACAAGGTCGGCTGGAATTAGGACGCCTTAGTAAAGGTATCCTACTTTCCATCCAAAAGCCATACTTAGAAATAACAACCTTAGTAAAGGAACATGTTATTTCACAATTTAACAAGGATGGACGGGTTACAATAACCTTCATAAAACGTCCAAGTTATTTGGCAAATTATGGTCTTTCTCCTTCTTGAAGCAAAGAAAGGTCACTAAGACCTCTTCGTCCAAGAAGGGGGGCATATAGGGACCTAATTTATTGCAAATAGCTAAGTCTTTGTCCAATGATGAATGATAGCCAAAATTCATGTCGAACAAGTTATTAACTTAACAATTTTTAAACTTACAAATTTTGAACTTAGGCATCTGATAAACGTCTTGAAATATTCGGCCAATGAGAGCCATTGGATCAGATAAAATGTGTTAGGACGAGTTGTTTTCGTACTTGGCATAAATGATTGATCAAAAACAAGGCGTCCATTGCATAAAAGTATGAAGCATTGAAAATAGAAAAAGAAAACTCTTTTATAAATAATTAAAAAAGAAAGATTACAAACTAGTTTAAAAAGGAAAAAAACGTTCTATAAAGTACAAAAGATGACTGCAACCAAAGATTAAACTACAAGTACAAGTGGCCTGCGGCCGAGATGGAGAATAGGAGAGTTAGGCTTCCGGAGGAGTATTCTTTTCTTCGTCCTGGGCCTCGATTTCTTCTTCTTCCTCTTCGTCTTCTGAAGACTCATGGAAGACGGGGGGCTCCTCTCCCTTAATGTTAGCTTTATGCAGGCTCCCCTGAAATTCTAGCCGGCGAACATACCTGGGGATCTCTTCGGCCAGCATTTCAAAGGCCTGCACGGCCTAGGTTTTCGAAGTTTCGATCACTTCGTTCATAGCCTCCTTGGCCGCCTCCTCAGTAGCCGTAATCTCCGCCTTTAGCGCATGGTTCTTTCCTCGGAGATAGCGGTCCTCTCTTCTGAGTTCCGCCGCGGCCAGCAAGGCCACATTCCTCTCATCCTGGATAGAGCGCTCAAGAGCATCCTTCTCGTCCAAGAGAGTGGTCAGCCGGAGAAGATAGGTCTTGATTTGTGACTCCATCTCGGCTGACCGCTTTTCCCATGCCACCTTGGACTGCTGATGCAGTAACTCCTGCTTAGCCATGGAAAACTGGGCATGGTTTGCAGCTTTGGTAACGTTAGTGACGAGCTTTTTGTTCTCTTTCCTCAGCTGCCTTGCCCAGTCTTCAGTGATAAAGCTGCGAGCAAAGAGTTGTCAAAGGGAAGACGAAAAATGTTAAGACGGTTGCAAAAAATTGAAAAAATATATCTAAGTATAGAATTCAAGCGTCCAAGGAAAAGGAAAAGTTTATCTCAGCAGCCAGTTGAGACATGTAGCCAACATGTCCTGATGAAGCTCCCCCAGTGGCGGATCCAGGAATTGGACCACGTGGGTTCGGAATAATTTTAATATTTTTTTTGTTTTTGAATTTTTTATAACATTGAAGGACGAGGAAAAAAAATAAACTTTCAACAATTGTACTTAGCAAGGCTTTATTCTTGATTACATCATCACAAAAAAATATGATAATTAATTTCTTGTAGTAATGAAAGACTATCAATTTTTTAACAAGCTATAGAGTTATAAAAACTACAAATCGAGTATTAACTATTAAGACTTTTTTCATTGAATTAACTTATCATGTTATACACTTATATGTATAACAAAATATGAAACTTTAACAACTAGCTAGCACAAACATATGACGTCGACAAAAAGAGAATGTAAATTAACCAAATTCATTAGTTTTTACAATATTTGTACTTGCTGGGCGGGAGAGATTTATAGATAAAAAAAAGAGTTTAAAAAATTAAAGGAGCATGAAGAAAAAGGAAAAAAAAAAACAAGGATATAATGCAATAAGCCAAGAAGGGGATGAAAAAAAACCAAAGAAATAATGCAGTAAGTCTAAAGGGAATAAGGAAGGATCAAAAAAGGGAAAAAAAAAAAAACAAATAATGCAGTAAGCCTAAAGGGAGTAAGTACTAAGGGAGGATAGAAAAAGAAAAAGAAAAAAAAAACAACAAACCACTTTACTGAGATTCGAACCTCAGACCAGGAGAACAAATAAGATTGTACTTCACTACCTTTACCGCTGAGCCACCGGGCATTTAAGCGATATAAATTCGCTGTGTTTTATATATATTTTATCGTTTTCTTTGCCCAGTTTTCGTGTTTTTGTCCCGGATCCACGTGGGTTCAGTTGAACCCACTGAACCCACGCTGGATCCGCCCCTGAGCTCCCCTCAAACCCTTGATGTAAGGTTCGGGGAAGCATTTGAAAAGCTCCTACTTGAGCTTCTCACGGTCGGCCGATGTCATCCTCGCAAAAGCAGCTGAGGACTCATCGTCCGAAAGAGTGGGAGAGACATGTATTTCGGACGGGTATAACGATAGTCTTAACGGTTGGAGGGACTCATTGGTCGCCCGCCGCCGCGCAAGGTTCTAACTATGTTAGAGTAGTAAGACTCACCAGAGGATCGGGAGGCCGTCCGAAATGCCTCCGGCATCTGGGAAACCAGTTTGGCAACTGGCCCAGAATAGGCTGACCCGTCCGCAGTCGCGTCCGTCATGGCAGGTTGAACCCCTGTTTCGTCCAAAGGAACAACCGCGTCCGGTTGCTCAATAGTAGGTGGGCCGGCAGGGCCCGTGTAGGTCACCAAGGCCAGTTCATCGGCTTTGGGAAGCTCCTCCTCAGCCGGAATGTCGATCACGACCTTGGGAATCGGCCGCGATGGTTTTTTCTTCTTGGCCGTGAACCCCTTTGCTTTTTTTGGGGGGGGGGGAGCGTCACTATTAGTGGCCGGTCTTTTCTTAGAGGCCGTCTTCTCCGCCAACGCCTTGGACGTTGGGGCATTTTTCTGAAAAAATAAGTAAAAATGTTAGTCAAAAGAAAAGATTAGAAGAGAAAGGAAACCGTCCAAATAAGCTCAGGATGTTCTGTTCTTCGAAAAAGGAAGACGTCCAAAATCAGCTTTGGACGTTTTGCTTCACAAAGAGGGAGCTCGTCCAAATCATCCCAGGACGTTCTGCCCCACCAAGAAGGAAGACGTCCAGAATAAATTTAGGACGTCTTGCTCCACAGAGAGGGAGCTCGTCCAGAAGTCAGCCCAGGACGTTCTGTCTTATGAAAGCGAAAGCCGTCCGAAATCAACTTTGGACGTTCTGCCCCATGGAGAGGGAACTCGTCCAGAGTCAATTCAGGACGTTTTGCTCTTCGAAGAAGGAACTCGTCAATATATATATATATATATATATATATATATATATATATATATTATATATATATATATATATATATATATATATATATATATATATATATATATATATATATATATATATATATATATTTCGCAAAGTATACCAGTGTGTACGTCCTCTTTTCAGCACCGGATTTGCTGAACGCGTTCCAGAGGGAGTCTGTGAATCTGGCCGAACTCATATCTCCTTTCCAAGATTTTTTGAGTTTTTCCTTGGCCGAGTCTGCATAAGAAAAAGAAAAATAATTAAAATCATGGATATGGGACGAGGGCATTTACTTAGAAAGTATTTCGAAGTATACCTCTCTTCTCGGCCCGCCGCAAGCCGGTCGCGACCAGGAAATCGTCATTGTAAAACATCTCCTTGAAAGGGATCCAATTGGACGGACCCTTGAAGGAGACGTCGTTGATGGAATACTCCGAGATTCTGAAGTATTCCACCAACTCCTCAGCTGAAGTACTCTCCAGCTCCAGGAAGGACGCTGTTCGTCCAGCATTGGTAGCAGCCCGACTAAAGTAGCGGTACCGTCTGAACAGAAACATAGCTTTCCAGGCATGCATCTTGGACGTCTTGTCCCAAGATGTCATGAAGCCTTGATGGTTACATACGCTGAACCAGGCCCCATCTACGGTTTTGGGAACCTTAGAGACATAGTGAATTTGGGAAAAGGCGGCCATGGACGGATCAACGCCCTTAAATTCGCAGACGGCTATGAAGGTTAAAATATTTTGCCATGAATTTGGGGAGAGTTGGTTAAGTCCTATGTTATAATAATAAAGGAGGCGGCTGATGAAGGGGTGCAATGGAAATCGCAATCCGGCATCTAAAGCCAGCCGATAAACAGCGAAATGGCCAGCAGGAGCACTAAGTATAGTGTCCTCCCGGCCAGGAAGAACAAACCGATACCCCGGCATGGGCATGGCAGAAGAAAAATGTTCAAGATTGGAACCTGCTCATCCTAGCCAACCACTGTCGGCTAGAATGTATCTAGGGTCAGATAAGGGGCCAAGACAACGCCTTATTTAGGAAGAAGTTGTGGACGGCTCTTCTGAGTCGCTAGCCGGGTTAGAAGAAGCTTCAGCTTCATTCGACTCATCTTAGGCCGTCTTTGGTTTGGACGAGCTGGGGTCTGGAGAGCCTCGAGCATCGGATTCCTCGTGGACGGTTTCAGGAGAAGGATTTGGGTTTGCAGGACGAGCGCTCTGGACTTCTCGCTCTCCATCAGCGGGAATCCGTCCAGTTGATGCCTCCATTTCTGAGCTGGAGGCCAGCAGGTTAACTCCTCGTCTGATACGAGCAGTTTGCTTGACGCGCGCCAGATTGCCCTGCACAGGTAAAGACTGGGTCGTCTGACTTTGCCGTCTATGACTAAAGAAAAAGAATGCATGTCCCGCCGAGATAGGTCCAACTCTAGAATATACCAAGGAAGACAGACCCTCTGTTCTAGGGTCAGTACCAACCCTTGAGCGGCTGGGATTGTTCAATGAAGAGGACGAATCCATATTCTTAAGATATGCATGAAAATACAAGGGAAATAAATGAGGAAATACCTGTAGAGAAAGTTCGGACGAATGTCAAGGGCGAGTTGAAACTTCGGAGGAATTGAGGAGCAGTTTGCAAGAGCTTGGACGGGAGTAATTTCTCTCTCTAAAAAGCTCGGTAGAAATTGCAGAGTCTCTCTCTCTAGAAAATCTCTCAAGGATGTTAAAATGAATCCAGAAGCGGCAAAGGTTCATATTTATAGGGAGGTAAAAGTGACCCCCCCATCCGGTAAAAAGTAACCGTTGCATTCAAATTGTCTCTGAGAGTTAACCTGGTATGACCGGCTAAATGGCGCCCCCTTTTTGAAAAAGAAGGGCAGTTCAGGTCGGTTAAAAGAGGAAATCAACCGTCTTGGCGCCTAAATGGTAACTTCCTCTGTTAAGGGGCAAATGTTGTAGTCTGAAAATCAATGGCTACGATGATGACACGTGGCACCATCTTGGCCTTACATGTGGCATTCGTTATGAGATGAAAGTACATAGATCTGCAAGTTATTTGGGCTAGAGTACACTTCTCTTAAGAAAAGGTGTACTGAAAAACTCCCTTGTGGCCCTAAAATTGTACTTAGGCTCAGTAGAGGTAAAGCCTGATTCTACAACAGAGTAAAATGTACTCACCAATCAGCACTTGCCACGTGTCACATTCCTATTGCTTAGCCAATCAGATGCTCCTAAATTAGTGTAACATCAAGGTACAACAATCATCTCAAACAATATAAATAGTCCTTGAAATCAAGGGAAAGGTACGTTTTTCAGAGCATAGTGCTGTTATTCTGCCGTAAATTCTCTCTCTCTCTAAATGTTCCTTCATATCCCTGATATCTGACTTAAGCATCGGATGGGGAAATACAACCCAAACCTCCAGGGTGGTCCCTTTTTGCAGGTGGCTAGTCGGAGTTCCAGATCGGGATCTAAGTCCAATCATTGTTGCACAAGTCTCCAAGTTGAGAACCTGTTGTTGGGAGTTGTTGTATTAAATTACTAGTTTCATACTACGTAACAGGTGTAGCAGTGAAAAAAAAATTAACTCTAGATTATGCAACTATGACGGTTATGTATTGTAAGTTTACTTACACTAAATTATGAAATTTTAGCTATGTTTAAGTTATTAGCTATGATTATTATAATATGTTTAGTTTTATGAAAGAATGTTGCCTTGTACCTTCTGGCTGGGAGGTACGGCAGTGACGCTCCGACTAAATTAGGTCTTCAGCTGCTAATGATTGATTAATTAAGCTATAGTTGATGTTTAGGAGTCGGGGGGTTACAGTACCTAACACTAGGATTTAGAGTAAATGGTGGTAACCTAAGTGTTTTTGAGGACCCCTTGATCAATGTCTCTCTCTTTTATATAATTTTGTCGATATCAATTGATTTTGATGGCATAGAGTCGCGCATGTCGCATCATCTTCTTATAGAAGACTGGTTTTGGTTTTAAAAAATTGTTCATTACTTATCCAATCTAATTAATTAATCAAGTTTTTTAGAGTCATGTTTTATTCTAGTATTATTTATTTTCTCTATAGTGCATGATTTCACTTTATTTTATATCATCATGTTAGGTTGTTGTATTTATTTTTAAACCTTATGTACTCAGCTTTTCTAATTTTATACTTTGTATGTTGAACATGGGTTATGCCATATTGATCCTGTGACGACCCATTTTTATTCTAGTCATTTCTTGTTTGACTTTTGGTTTGATTTAGCGTGTTTTGGTTGGCCATGATTGGATCCAAGATCCAAGATCCTGCCATAAAATGTCTCAACTATGGATTATTCCACGGCAGACCAAACTTTGTTGTTTATTGACATGTATGGTCCCACTTGACCAGTAGCCTACTGAAGCTGTCCATTATCCCCTTTTGACTAACTAACTAGTTTTTAGGTCCGGACTATGCTTCGGATAAGGAATATTTTCATTTATAAATATTGTACCTTAAAATTATAACACTAAATACAACTTGGTCTAGTGGTTTAAACATTAGTATATGAGCTTGAGGTCACGAGATCGAAACCTATACTATGCAATTTTTAATTTTTTTTTATTGTACATAAATTGAATGAACTAAAACTCTAATAGGGAGAGCGTCACATGGCATTGTTTCTTGTTTAGAAACGTTTTTTTAAATATTTTTATATAGATACAACAAAAAAAAATTGATTCAAAAATGCCACGAAATTAACCCTTTGAAAAATTGAAATCCCTTTTCATCTCCTCCCACTCATGGATTCCTAATGGCGGAAGCACGAGATCGAGCATCATGATATTTAAGAGATTGGCCTTTGAGAGAGTAAAGTTTGGCTAATTCAAGGAGTGGAAAGGCAGCGTCCATGTCTCTAAGTTAGCCCTGTGAGGAGAGTGAGCGATCTTCTTAACCTGAGAAGACAGAACATCTTCAATTTCAAGGAGCTTCAATTTCGAGGTTTTGTGTTTCAAAGGGAGTTTCTCTAAGAGTTTTTTCACTATCACCAAAAACCCATTTGATTATTCTTAAAATTTTCACAAAGTCTTACATGCGACCGGCCACACGGGAAGTTACAGGTGTGGTCGCGCGCACGACACGCTGTCAGCCCGTCAGTTCATTTTCAAATAGTCATGTCTCACTCGTTTCTCATCGGAATCTAGCTTTTGATTAGGAGTTGGAAAGCTATCGAGCCAAATTTTCATCTCCAACTTGAATCTTCCCAAAATATTAAGTGTGTTGTAAGATATGACCTTTTAAAGTTTACCCCTATGCACAAATACTTATAAACAAATAAAGTTACTCTTATGAACAAATAGAGTTACTCTTATGACCAAATGTAATTACTTGTATGCCTCTATTCCTCTCTTTATCCGTGTTACTTTTTTGCTATAAAATTAAACTAGCCCATTGCTCTAATTACAATTATATAATTGATTAGAAAAAGTAGCTTAGAGTTTCAAAAGGTGAAAAAAAAGTGAGGTCTCAAACAATTAAAAATGCAAAAAAAATAAGTATTGTTATATATCTAATATCATGTTATCGCATTAACTTTTTTTCTAAATATTTGAGAACTTTTACCGGTCATCAAAAACTCAAAAGATATTGTTACAACTTACAAGTATTAATATTCAAACAATATTCTATACTAGCCTCAAATGCACTTGATGCGTGCGAAGACATATTAACATCAATACTAACATTAAAAAAACGCTTCATGCACTAATATTATTTTATTGTAGTTTAATTTGATCATTCACAACCCTTTATTTTCAATGTGATAAACGAACATGTATGAGAATGTATTAAAGGTTGATGTTATTGGATTTTATATGTTAATCTCTTTAATACTTGCGTAATTTATTACATAACATTACATTGAAAATTGGATGATATAAGCCTATTTCTTTAATATGTTTGAATTACAAACATATTCTTAAATAATATACCTAATTATCATGACATATTTATACATAAGAATAAAACGATGAGATGGATTATCCTAAATGACACAAACGACTACTACGAACCTTTAAATAAATAAAATGGTAAATTATTCTAATCGACATATACGATAATTATAAAAGTAAAAATAAAAATACAAAATGAGACTATCGTCTTATTTTTCTTGGTAGGTTTATGAATTATTAATGTATGTTCTTTGAAATTGTAATTGCAATTGGAAATTTAGGTAGAAAGAAACTTTATAAGTTCATACTTTGTAATTGTTTGGAATTGTTTTTTTATGTATCATTTTAATTTTCAATCGAAAATATATCTTTTTAAGCATTTTTTTTTGAAAGGTGCTATGCATACACTACATCTTATTTTAAGTTAGGTAATCTTAAGTTTCCTTATTAGTTATTGCCCATAATTGTAGATCAAGAAGGAATGGAATATTTAAAAATGAGTATTTTTTGATAAGTTTTTTAAGGACATGAAAGTAATTTTATATAGGGACACCATACCTCACCCCTTAGCTTATATAGTGATTTGTCCCAATAAATATTCAAATCATTTTAGGACAACATAGGTGTAATACTTATTAAACAATACTTTTAGATCCTATCTCAGAAAAAAATAATATCATTTACAAATTGCAATAGACTCAAATATAATTGCAAACTCTAAAAAAAATAGTAATCCTCATATAAAATATAAATATCATGGTCGTTTGATAACTTCCTTCCTTTTTTTGTCATTCAAAATTGTATGCGACACCATTTGACTCTCTCATTCAATTGTACATTTGACTTTGTAAAAATAAAATAAAATAGTATCTTTGGTCATCTCTGCAATGCTGACCTGATAATTTAGGTCAAATGCAATTGCCAAGAAGTAACATATAATTTAATAAAATCAAGAAGGCTCGTGACGAATCCCAGATAACATCATTTACAATTAGTTTTTTATATACGCGATGCGTGTGTCCATTATTTTAGTCTATTCATAGTAAATTTCATCAAAATATAATTATAGAAGTGTGATTTTATAATTATTGTTATACAAACTACTGTAATCTTTAAAGTTTTTAGAATTGAGAGAAAAATTTAGATGTGAAGTTTTGTAGTCAAATTAAATTTGTAATTTTATTATTGATTAACCATTTTTCTTATTATGTCAAGTTACTTTGTTAATGATTATTTAGTTTATTTTGAATTTTTGAACCATCTCTGAATTAGGAAATAATATAATTGTACAAAATTTGAATATCCAATAAGTTATATATATTTAGCTAAGGAGAAAAAAGATATTTCATTGGGGGACACCATAGCTCCCCCCTTGGCTTATATAATAGAGATATATAAGTCTTAAATTCTTAATACATTAGCACTTAAATTATACTTCGTGTGAATGGACTTCTTTATTATTAAAGATACTAGAGAAGCAAGTTGTACTTGGTCATTCTTTTTTTTAAAAAAAAAAAGTTATACTTGATTATTTGACAAGACTCTTACCTTAAAGCTTTGAAATTTTAGATTCAAATCTTCTCATATTTGATGTTTGCTAGTAGGAATCCTATTATCTTTCTCTTACTGATCTTAAGAACCTAACTCGCATATCTCAGACCAATAAGCGCAAGCATTGACATCTAGACATGGTCAACCTTCTTAACTTTTAAAAAAATATTAGAGATACTAGAGAGCGAATACTATGGGAAAGAAATACATAATATAACAAAAGTTTATTCTCAATCCTTTTTTTTCCACAAAATTCAGTTTCCACTTGATATATCCTCCCTAAGTACTAAAGCATTTTTTTTTGTGATACATAAGAGTGACAAGGCCCAAAGGAACACAAAAAATAAAACTAGAGAACTAGACGAGGAGTAGCAAACCACAATTTCTTCGCGGAGGGCACTGATCTCTTGAGGGGGCGCCTCGTAAAACACAACACTAATACCTTGAAAAACACCCAAGTTTGCTAATCTATCCGCCACCTTATTCCCTTCCCGATAACAGTGAGCTAGTATGAACTCCCAACCTTCAGAGTGGATGAGAGAGCGGTAAGCGTTTAAAAGGTGGACACATTCACCTGTAAATCACCTCCTTGATGATTTGCATTTTGAAGTGCCTCGATACAAGCCTTATTATCCATTTGAAATTATAGCTTTGTTATGCTTAATTCCTTGGCCATTTCCAAGCCAATAGCTGCTGCAGTTACTTCAACTTTGTAAGGTGAACATGAGCCAAAGGTTGCCGAAAAACCTCGTATAAACATTACACGACAATGGCGAATGACTCCACCTCCCCCTGTTAGTTGTGAGTGGCCTTTTGAAGGACCATCTATATTTAGCGTGAACCAAGGAGCTGGGGGTGCCAGCCACCTGATGAATGCTTCTCTTCGAACTCCATCTTGGATGCTTCGTGCAACATTGTTCTCTTGTACTAAAGCAACCAAGTATTTGTGATTTGTGAATTGAGGAATTCCCTTGTATCCACAGGTATATCTTGGGCATGACCAAACATCACGCTACCGCGCCATCGCCAATTCCACCAAAGAGTTACTGCAAAGCAAATGACCCATTTTTCTTCTAGCCTAGGATCCGTGGGACTTAGATTTTTGTACAGCCAAGTTTGGAACGCATTCGAGTAGAAATTAGATGATTTAGCAGGGCCACCAATGTGGGCCCAGAGATGGCGGGCTGCTGGGCAATCTCTAAACAGGTGAAGGAAAGTTTTGTCTTTTTGGAGGTTGCATCTTCCACAACTTGGATCATCCGCAAGGTGTCACAAGACCCTATTAGTATTACTCAACAGGCGCTCATGAAGCAAGCGCCACAGGAAGACACGAATGCGTTATTGAACTGGCCGGAAGTTGCCACACCATGTCCCACTTTGGATGGGAGGGGATTTCATTGTCTTCTCGCATAAATCTTCATGGCGTACTTAATCGAGAATTCCCCCCTTAGTCGACCCTTTCCAATATCACAAGTCTCCATAACCAGGGGTTATTTTTCAATTTGAGAGCAGCTATATTTTTAAGCACAAGAGCAGGTAAAAGGTTTGCACAGAGGTCCCACTTCCAACCCACTCTTATCTCCGACATTTCATCGACTGTGTATCCTTCAATCTCCTGAGGTATAGAGCTAGTAGCTAGCTTACAAAGACATTCATCGGACACCCAACAATGATCCCAAAAATGTGATGACATTAACATGATATCATGCTAAGGTCTTACCTAATTGTACATGTTAGACCTTAGCCGCCACTGTAGATAACTATGGCCCTATTGGCAATTAGAGGTTTGGTGTAACACTCCCAAATTTCTCTCTTTTTGAAGAATATATTTTAATATAAACACTTGAGGAACTTGAGAGTATTACCGCCTCGTGATAATGTTAAACGCTTTAATACTAACTACTAACTAAACTTTAACTAATGCAGCGAAAAAACTGAAATAACTTCTTTTTATTGAAATAACTTTATTGTACAACTATATAACAATAGAAATAAAGAAAATAAAATAACAACTCCTTGACTAATTATGAATCCTCAGTAGCTTCCCCATATGAAGTATGCATTACATCAACCTGTAAAATTTGCTCGCCAAAATGGGGTCATCATAGGGACAAAGTCATAAAACAAAACAAATAAAAGCGTGTAAGTAAAAACACGGAGTACATGTATATGCAAAATACTAAAACACTATATTTAATTAAAATTTTGAAATATTTAAATTCGAAAAACCTTTCTTAAATACTTGATAATACTTGCATAATATAAAGTATCTAACCTTGATAATTTTTTTTTTCCTTGCCTAGTATCTTTCTCAAAGTGCGCTCACCCCCAAGTTTAGTATTCCTTACTGAGTCTATTACGAGGGGTTACTACCTTGTCCACATGACTTACACAAAAAATACATGGGTAATTAATATAATGTCTACCGTTCTTGCTAATATAACAAGCCGTTGCGGAGTTTTACATTGATATACGACATTAATGGCAGATTATATTGTGATAACCATCTTTTTTTTTTTTTTGTAAAACCTAGCCTCCCCTCTCCTTTTCTCTCTCTAAAACCCTAGCCTCCCTTACCCCTTCTTCATCAATTAGGGGGCTGCCATGGATGTTTTCATCCATGGTAAGCCCCTTTTTCCCTTTTATTTTCAGTTTTTAGTTCATTTTCTTGTTTTGTTCAATAAATTAGTATCTCTTTATGAGATTTTCTCAAACCCTTTTATGGGGTTTTTAGTTTCTGTTTTGGAAATCTCCTTCTCCCCTATGGGAGTTGTGAGTATAGTTCTTTTGTTTTTAGGTATGAGAAATTATTCTCATTGGTTGAAGTTCGAGATTCAACCTGAAGAATTAGGGTTTCACAACTTCTGTAAAATTATGGAAGACTATTGGAGTACGTTCATCCCAAAATTTCCGCATCTGCAGATCGTATGCCGAACCAGAGCGAACTCACAGATTGCATTGCTTCAGATGAAGATTTTTATTAAGGCAAAATTAAGTCAAATCTGCGATGTTTACATTTCTAGGGTGATATGTATTTCTATTAGAATTTTATGTTTTTCAGAAATGACTTGTAAGTGCCGTTTGGCGAAATATTAATGAAATCCCTTTTCTTTCTTTCAAAAAAAAAAAAAAAAACAAGCCGTTGCGTGGGTAAATAATATTAATAACTATCGTTCTTGCTAATAAATAAGAAGTCATTACCTCTTTATAATTGTGATCATAAAAGATTGTATATCTAATAAAAGTCTTTCGAAAATAATCCTCCTTTATAAAGAATAGTAATTCTTATATAAAACTTTCGCCATATAAAAGACATAAAATTAATAACTTATGGAATCATAGTTCACAATAGCCGAAAATACAACGTTGTAGACTACTAATTTTTTTGTAATAAGCAATAAATTTAACATACTCATTAATTCCATAATATTCATAATAAAACTCATAAAGTTTATAAGAAGAGACATAAACATGTATTCCAATTAAAAATAAATAACGCTAAAAACATGATACTACATATGCAGAACAATATTTAAAGACCTACATATACACGCTCCTTGAAAGTTAATAACTAACTACTTGGGAGGAAGAGAAAGGGTAGGCTATGAGAGAGAGAGTTTAAACTTAAGAAAATAGATTTATTTCTCAAATTTGGTGTGAATAATATATATGATTGGTGGAGACCCTTATTTATATTAGATGGATAGGTAGAATCGAAATAGGACTCGAAACTAAAAGATGAATTTAGGGAAAAAGATAAACTAATCTTGCTAAGATCTAACTAATATTTATGATTATCCAACTAAGATTCGGAAAAGATATAATTATCCTATAATACCACTACAAGAAAAGGCCCAGTCACCGACGGCTAACCCGCGACGGCTCGAAAAACCGTCGTTGTTTTCAAAATCAGCGTCCGTTTCAAACCGTCGTCTTCACCGACGGCTTTTAACGCGTACAGCGACGGCTTCAACGGACGCTATATGATAACGACCGTTTCAGACCGTCGTTGATGTTGTCAGCTTATATTTTAGAATTTGTTGTATTAGGCGTCGGCTGCAAGCAGTCGGTATTGATAGCAAAAGCCGTCGGTGATAGTTGCAGTTTAAATTTCAGAATTTTAATATATTGCGTCGGCTTTAAGCCATCGGTAATAATAACCTAGCCGTCGTTGAATATAACGACTTAATACGCACTACTCCCACTCAAACTCTATTCTCAAGTCTCAACCCACGAAACAAAACACAACAGTGCCGTCGTCTTCTTCACAGCGAATTTAGTTCAACCTCCTTCACCTGCGACCGGCGACACGCCAAACCCTTCTCCTTGCCGGTAATTTCTGAAACTCTGTGTTTATTTTTTTTTTAATTTTTGTTACAAATCAAACCCTAAAAATTGGGTTTTGGGAATGTAGGTAGCCATTCCATCAACTGCCGGCGCCGCGAACTCACTACTTCCGCCGCCGCTGTCACCGCGCAACCCATTCCTTCCGCCGCCGCCGCTGTTGTTGCGCAATTCGCTCCTTCCGCCGCCGCGCAATTCTGTCTGTTTCTCCAGTCTGTAAGTTAGCAACCTGTTGTTGTGCTCAAAATACTTGTTGTTGTTGTGCTCAAATTACTTGTTGTTGTGGTTTGTTGTTGTTGTTGTTGTCGTTTGTTGTTGCTTTAATTTGTTATAGAAGGTAAAATAACTAAAAGATAAGCAAAAGGAAAAAATAACCAACCTTATCAAAACACACTTAACCGCTAAGATGTGCGTCATATATATATATATATATATATATATATATATATATATATATATATATATATATATATATATATATATATATATATATATATATATTTTTTTTTATAAATCTTTTCTTAGTCAGAACTTTCCTCAGAAAAATAAACCCACACACTTATTCATTTTTTCAAAATATATAAATTGGAAAATATTTATACTTGGAAATATAACTTTTTAGGCAGTATAAGGTTAAAACATTATGAAAATAAAATGCAAAAAATTTATGCACAAAAATGCGAAACTCTAACTTATATGCCCTTCCTAAATCTACCCAAACTCTCATTGATAAACCTAAAGGCTCTTTATACCACTTTGTAACATCCCCAAATTTCTATGATTTTGAAAAATATACTTTAATATAAACACTTGAGAAACTTGAGAGTATTACCGTCACGTGTTAACGTTAAATGCTTTAATACTAACTACTACCTGAACTTTAACTAATGCAGCAGAAAAAATGAAATAACTTCTTTTTATTGAAATACCTTTATTATACAACTATATAAAAATGGAAATAAAGAAAATAAAATAACAAATCCTTGACCAATTATGAATCCTCACTAGCTCCCCCATATGAAGTATGCATCATATCAACCTATAAAATCTGCTCGTCAAAATAGGGTCATCACAGGGGCAAAGCCATAAAACAAAATAATTAAAAGCGTGTCAGTAAAAATACTGAGTACATGTATGTGCAAAATATTAAAATACTATATTTAATTAATTATTTGAAATATTCAAATTCGAAAAACCTTTTTGGATACTTGATAAAAGTTGTATAATATAAAGTATATAACACTAATACAGAAATAACGATTTACGTCAAACCTGGGACTACCATTTGCGTCGGATATCAGTCCGACAACACAGGTCTCGATACAAATGATAGAGATACGATCTGCATCGGATTAGCGACGCATATTATAGTCTATTTGCGTCGGACACTAAGCAACGTCCGACGCACATGATCTGCAAGCAGCACGCATCAACACCCATCTGCATCGGATTCTTGGCAAAGTGCGACACAGATGAAGAGCATTTGCGTCGCACATGGCCAAGCATGCGACACAAATACTTTTTGTGAAAAAAAAACAGTGCCAAAGCATGAATGCTTTAGTACTGCATTCGAGGAAAAACAAAAACGCCCTCAAAAAGCGAAAACAAATCAGCATAGGAAGCGATTAATAAACGATTCTCGAATCAGTAGAAGAAACGAACACAAAACATTAAACCAACAAAATTCCATTCCATAATTTACAACTTGAACACAAAACAATAAACCAACAAAATTCCTAAATAGTCTTAAAATTGAGAACAACAACAAAAAGGAGAATTTACAGTGCAAAATTAAAAAACGCAATGAACATGGAATAAAAATCAACACAAAAAAGCGAAACCGAAACCGATTATGGAAGAAGTGAAACCAGGAAGATCTAGAGGAGAGAGACATGTGCGAAGTCAAAACAAAAAGCACCTAACTTCAATTTTCTTCAAATCAACACAAAAATCATAAAACCTAAAAAATAAAAGATCCAGAAAACCAGGAAGAAGCGAAACCGACGAAGAAGAGTCGTTAATTTTCTGCTTCTTCGCTGGCGTACGACTGCCATTGTCGTTGATGAAGAGGAGAGAAAAATAAGCGAAGAGATGAATCACCATTGGGCGAAGTAGAAAACTGGATTTGAAGATCTAGAGAAGTCGCCTGAGAAGTGTGAAGTCAGCTTGAGACGCGCGAAGTCAAGTTGAGAAGCATGAAGTCGCCGGTTAATCTAAAGCTCTAGAGGAGAGAGAGTGTGCTTGGGGCTTTGGGAGAAAACAAAGGAGAGAGAGTGTGCTTGGAGGTTGGTAGAAAACCTTAGCGGCGCACAGTATGAGAGGAGAGAGAGTGTGCTTGGAGGCGTTGGGAGAAAACCCTAGTCGCGCGCGCAGGATAAGAGGAGAGAGTAAAATGAAAGGCGTTCTTTTATATGGGAAATGATTTGCATCGGATCCCATATAAGGTGCGACGCAAAATTAAAAAAAAATTAACTCTTATTGTAACTATTATCTGCGTCGCACATTGGTGAAGGTCCGACGCACATTTTATCTGCGTCGCACTTTAGGGGTAATCCGACGAACATTGTCGGATCCAAAAACCAACACCTCAATCATCGACGTCGGATGAGCGTTAATGTGCGACGCAAATCGTCTGATCCTAACTATTTGTGTCACTTTTTCATGCATGCGACGCAAATCGTTATATCTGTACTAGTATAACCTTGATAAAAAAAATCATTTTTCCTTGCCTAGGTACCTTTCCTAAAGTATGCACACCCCCAAGTTTAGTATTCCTTACTAAGTCTATTACGAGGGGTTATTTTCGTGTCCACATGACTCATACAAAAAGTACATGGGTAAATAATATAATGGCTACCGTTCACTAGTAGAATATATGCTTATTACTGCGGTCATTAAGTGGCCTATTGCGGCGATTTTTGCCGCGCAACAATTAAGGGGGCAGCAACAGGTTATTAATATATTGTTGCGGTTTAAAACCGCAGCAATATTTGAATATATTGCTGCGGTTTCTAGGTAAAATCGCAGCAATATATTTATGATATATCAGATTTATAAAGCATATTGCTGCGATTTTTGGAAGAAACCGCAACAATATACTATATTTAATATAGGCATATTGTTGCAGTTTTTGGGGAAAACCGCAGCAATAGGTACTAGTACAGGTATTTTTTTTTTTTTTTTTTTTTTTTTTTTGCATTTTGCTATCAAATTTGAAAGACAAAAAGGCTAAAAGAAAATAAACAGTGATTGAAACTAATGACAAAATTATTATAAAAAATTCAAAAATATATAAAATACAAACTGAAATATATTATTACAATATATTTAATACATAGTATAAGAAATCAAAGGTATAATACCAGAAAAACAACGAACTGAATAATTACAAAAAATACAATAAAACAAAGAAATAACAAACTGATCTAAAAAATCAAAAAACTAAAACAAAAATCTATATACACATCTAAAAACGAATAAAATAAAAAATAAATAAAACCAAAAATCAACTTACAGATCTTAATAAAAAAGGAAAAAAAACGAAAAAAAAAGAAAAAAAAAGAACAAAATAGTTGAGCAAAGGACGAAGTGAACGACCGACGAAGATGAACGAACGACAAAGGGTCTACGGGCGGTCGAACGGTCTGCAAGTGACGAAGTGTCTGCGAGCGACGACGAAGTGTCTGCGAGCGACGACGAAGTCTCTGCGAGCGACGACGAAGTGTCTGCGATCGACGACGAAGGGTCTGCGAGCGACGAACCAACAACTGAATTTGGCGGAGGAACGAACATCGTGGTTGAAGCTCTGGCGGACGACCGGCCGAGGTTGAAACAATAGCGAATGAACAGTTGTGGTCGAGAGGAAGAGAGGAGGAGAGAAAGAGAGGAGAGAGAGAGGATGAGAGAACGGATAAGAGGAGAGAGAGGATGAGAGAGGAGAAAGATGATGAGAGAGCGGCTGAGAGGAAAGAGAAGGAGTGAGGCGTGAGGTGTGAGATCTGAGGGAAAGATGCGCAGGAGAAATGAAAGGAGATAAAAAAAACCCTAACACGCCTTATATATATATATATATTTTAATGATATTGCTGCGGTTTTTATCAAGAACCGCAACAATATATTAAAATATTATTTTTAATATTATTTAAATATAATTCTGCGGTTTTTATCAAGAACCGCAACAATATATCTGGTCAAATAGTCAACTTTTTTTTCAAAAATTTTCCTGTTAACACCATATTGCCGCGTTTTTATGTCAAAACCGTAGCAATATCGTTATTTTGTATTTTACCTTTTCTTTTTACGTGATATATTGCTGCGTATGGGTAAAACTACAGCAATAAGTAATTATTCTACTATTGGTTCTTGCTAATAGATAACAAGCCATTGTGTGGATAAATAATATTAATAGGTACAGTTCTTGCTAATAAATAACAAACCGTTGCCTCTTTATAATTGCAATCACAAAAGATCATATATCTAATAAAAATGTTTTGGAAATAATCCTCCTTTATAAAGAATATTAATTCTTATATAAAACTTTAGCCATATAAAAGATATAAAATTAATACTTGTTCATATGGAAGCACATTTCACAATAGCCGAAAATAAAATGATTTGTAGACTATTAATATGTTTATAATAAGTCATAAATTTAACATACTCATGTAATTCCATAATATTCATAATAAAACTCAAAGTTTATAAGAAGCGACATAAACATGAATTTCAATCTAAAAATAATAACCCTTAAAACATGATACTACGTATGCAGAACAATATTTAAATATCTACAAATATACGCACCTTGAAAGTTAATAACTACTAGAGAGAAAGAGAAAGGGTAGGCTAAGAGAGAGAGTGTGTTTAAACTTGTGAAAAGAGATTTATTTCTCAAATTTGGTGTGAAAAATATATATGATGGGTGGAGATCGCTATTTATACTAGTTGGATAGGAAGAATTGGAATGGGACTAGGAAAGTAAAAGACGAATTTAGGGAAAAAGATAAACTAATCTAGTTAAGATCTAACTTATATTTATGATTATTGACTAAGATTTGAAAAATATATAAATTATCCAAGAATACATAATTATAGAAGGTAAAATAACTAATAGACAAGCAAAAAGGAAAAAGTAACCAACCTTATCAAACGCACTTAACCTCTAAGATGTGCGTCTTAATTTGGGTGGGAGTCTATTTGCAAAACCCATAATATATCATAAAAGTCTATTTAAAACCTTTATAATTAATAATTTACCTTTTTAATAGATAAAATTCTTTAAAAAATTATAATTAATAACTTACTAAAAATACCGAGTATTACATTTGGTGTTAGCGGTTAGCTGTTTTCATTAGTTGTTGGCAGTTAGTGGTTAGTTGTTTACCTTAGTTGTTAGCAGTTAGTTGGTTGGACTAGCTGTTTGAATTAGTTGTTTGTGAAAGTAGTTGATAGTCATTAGTTGATTATTACTTTATTAGGTGAAATGACCAATAAGAATATTGGAATAATTTATTGGTAGGTTCTTTCTTTTTTTTGGGGGTGAAAATTTATTGGTAGGTTCTTTCTTTTTTTTGGGGGTGAAAGGTTGTAAATTTGACAAATTTTAGGATATATTGTTCATTACATTATCAAATTCACAAATATCTCCTCCAAAAAGCTCATATTAGTAGTTTTTTTTTTCAAAATTAGTATTTTGGGCTCAAACCTCTCTTCAATCCTCTCCCAACCAAACTACTACTATTAAAGGTTTGGACAAGTCAAACTTCTCTATTCATCTCAAATCTCTCTTTTTACCTTCAAAACTCTCTCAACCCAACAACCCCGTATAAACTACACTTTGTCAATCAATTATACTTCCTCTATTCTATAATAACTGCAACATATCCTATTCATACATTTTATAAGAAATCCGAATCATGAGAAAAGAAATATATATATATATATATATATATATATATATATATATATATATATATATATATATATATATATATATGATCCATGTATAAAAGAGAGATAGTGAGAAAATATTACTAGATAAAAAAAAATGTTGCAATATTAAACTTCGAATAAGGGAAGTATTATTGCAATAGATAATTTTGTAGCTACATAAAGTTGGTTCTATTTTCTTCTTGTATTCCTTGTAAACTTCTCGATAACAAATAACTAAATTGATGGGGATGTGTACAGCATCATGTTCCATTATATATACAAAGTTGAAGTCAAGAAAAGAACGCTATTAGTTTATTTGCCTCATTGACAATTGTATTTGAAAACTCTTTACGCTGGTAGAAGACTGTTAGCATCTCAAGTCTTCATTCCTTGTTCTCCTGATCTCTATGTCCATGTTAAACTTAAGCCAACAACAACTCTTTGCTTAGCTCCCTAAATTATCCATGTTGAAACAACTTTGCTTCGTTCTGTGAAATTGTGTAATAATCCTCTGAGTTATATATATTTTACAGAACATATGGAGAATATATGCGTATTCTCTATCACAATCATATCATCCCTCCTACTTACTCCTCTTCTTCCTGTGGCTCTCTCTTTATCATTCGAATTCCCGCGATTTGATCAAAACTGTTCCAACATATTTCTCCATGGAGATGCGACATGTTCCAACGGAACAGTGGATTTTAACATTATTGAATACTCTCTCCGTGTTGGTCTGATCACCTATGATAAGAAGGTGCGCCTTTGGGATAAAAATTCGGGAAATGTTTCAGATTTTTCAACTCATTTCACTTTTGTGATCGACACCTTAAATAGAACACCAGGCTCTTATGGTCACGGGTTAGCATTCTTCATCGCTCCTGTTGGTTTTCAAAGTCCACCTAACTCAGCTACTGTCTTTCTGGGTCTTTTTAATGATACAACATCTAACTCCTCTAGTAACCAAATGATTTTGGTTGAGTTTGATTCGTTTATTAATACACATGATGAGCCTTTATTTGAGCATGTTGGTATCAACATAAACTCCCTTACTTCCTCGATTTATGCGCCTTGGAATGCTAGTGAGCATAGTGGTAATGTAGCCGATGTTTGGATCGATTATAATGCCACTACTAGGAATTTGAGCGTGTTCTGGTCATACCCGAATGAGCCTGATTCTAGAGCAAATTCTAGTCTTGTTTGGCCAATTGATCTACCTCAGGTCATCCCTGAATGGGTTAGCATTGGTTTTTCAGCTTCAACTGGGACAGTTATTGAGCGACATACTCTTCATTCATGGGAGTTTTATTCTAGCTTGGAGGTAACCGATGAGCTGGATGGTACTCATAATATTCACAAGAAGAAACGACTCGAAGATTGGCTGAGTTGGATTGTGCCATTATGTGCTTTAATTTTCTTACTAGGGGGAATAGCAATTTTCTTTCTATATAGAAAGAGGAAGCAGATGCAAAAGAAAAAAGAAGAGGAAAACTTGTTCAATGATGAAGTTGAGAGAGGAGTTGGGCCAAGAAGATTTTCCTACTCAGAGCTTGATTCAGCTACTGACAATTTCTCAAGTGAACAAAAAGTTGGTCAAGGAGGGTTTGGAGGCGTTTACAAAGGTTATCTTAGTGATCTAAATATACCAATTGCTGTTAAAAGATTTTTGAGAGGGTCTAAACAAGGAAAAACGGAATATATCACTGAGGTTAGGATTATTAGTAGGTTGAGACATCGTAATTTAGTGCAACTTATTGGTTGGTGCCATGATAAAGGTGAATTTTTACTTGTGTATGAGTTCATGCCAAATGGGAGCTTGGATGCCCACCTATTTGGTAAAAAGGCTCCGCTTTCATGGCCTACTAGGTACAAAATAACTCTTGAATTAGCTTCAGGAGTGCTTTATCTGCACGAGGAATGGCATCAATGTGTAGTGCATCGAGACATAAAGTCTAGCAATATAATGCTAGATTCTAATTTCGACGTCAAGCTTGGGGACTTTGGTCTGGCCACGCTAATGGACCATGGGCATAGTACCACCATAGGAACTCTTGCTGGAACTTACGGATATATGGCCCCTGAGTACATTGCCACGAGAAAGGCTAGTAAAGAAACAGATGTATATAGTTTTGGTGTAGTCGTTTTGGAGATTGCTACCGGAAAGAGATCAAGAAATCTCATAGATGGCGAAAATCAAAACTGCTTAGTACAGTGGGTGTGGGACCTCTATGGAAATGGTGAGCTACTTTCAGCGACAGATAAAAGGCTTGTGATGGATTCTAATGCTAAAGAAATGGAGTGTTTATTGCTTGTTGGCCTCTGGTGTGTGCATCCTGAATACAATATGAGGCCATCAATAAAGCAAGCAATTCAAGTTCTTAACTTTGAAGCGACTTTGCCGAGTAATTCACTTAAAAGGCCTGCTCCGATGACTTACAAGTCTAGTCCTTCATGTAGCTCTTATGCCCCTTCATTGATTCTTACAAGCCTTGATATTGGTCGCTAAATCTATCTTATTAATGTCTTAGCTTCCGTAATATATGTACTCATAGGTTCTTAGCATTTTAAATCATAGTGTAAGGGGTAAAACATGCAGTTTAAAATTTCAATTCATCAAATATTTATACTTTAAATTGTAAATTTTATGTTTTTGTATAATGTGTGTTGAACAAGTTCTAGTATTATTCATATTTATTTTGTTGAAGGATAGAAAAGGTCCTAAGCCCATGTTGTAAGGCCAAGGGCCAAACTTAAAGTCTGCTAGCTATTCTACTCTTTTGTTTGTAGTGTGTGTGTTATTGTGTGCCATACTTTTGTCGTTTAGCAGCGACCTTTCTAATGATTCCTAGGGTTTGGTAAGGGGTCACTTCTCTAGGAAGATTGCCTACTATAAATGCTGTAATTGTCCTTTTATGAGACAATATGAATGAATGAAAAAACGCACAAAAGGCTACCTTGACAAGTATCTTCTCTCCCACTCTCTTTACAGCAGAGCTTAACAAATAAAGAGTATCATTTGTTATCATGGTATCAGAGCTGAGGTTCGTTGTTTCTAAATTTTTCTGCTGTAAAAATTTAATCTTTATGTATGAAACTAACATAAACAAACACTATCTGGTAGCAGCGACATCTTTGAAAAGTTTTCTCTTTCTTGTTGTTTCTGTTGAGAAATCTGGTGTGCTTATGTACTGGTAATTTGTTCCTTGTTGTATGACCAAAAAGAAAGGAAAAAAGGAAAACATGAATAGTACAACTTTAGAGGTGACAAGTCCTCTATAACTTCATCCATCTGAGAACAACAACTCAGTATGTGTTGAAAAACTCCAAGGCTCATCTAACTATAGAGCTTGGAGAAGATCCTTTGAAATCTGTCTAGCATCTAAAAGAAAGCTAGGTTTTATTACAGGAGTAGTTAAGAGAGATGCCTCAGATAAGGTGAAACAGGACCATTGGGACACTTGCAACAGCATGATAATATCATGGTTGCTTAACTATATGAGTGACTCCATAAAGAGGTCTGTGATGTTTGTGACCAATTGTGCTCAAATCTGGAAAGAGCTGGAGCAAAGGTATTCAGTAACAAATGGGTCTAGGAAGTATAAGATATGCAAGGATGTATATGAAACGAAACAAATTGGTAGGCTTGTCTCAGAATACTACACTGACATGAAGACATTGTGGGAGGAACTGGAAAATCTCACAAACTATCCACCCATAACTGAAACCACAACTGAGGTGACAACATTTGTTGAAGCAATGATTAGAGAGAAGGAAGAGCAGAAGCTCTTCTAGTTTCTGAATGGATTAGATGAATCCTATAGCACTCTGAGAAGTAATCTTCTCATGGTGTCTCCTCTGCCCTCTGTGGAAAGTGCATGTTGCACCTTGTCTCAGGAAGAATCACAAAGAGAACTTCACAAACCTGTGAAGGAAGAAGGGGACATGATAGCCATGTTTAGCAAGACAAATGACCTAGTGTGTATAGCATGTGGGAAGCATGGTCACCTGAGTGAGAAGTGTTGGACTGTGGTTGGTTACCCACCAAGACATCCCAAGTATCAAAAGGATCTAAAAGGGAAAAGCAAGGAGCCTTATCACAAGAAGTCAGGAGGTTATAACAGAAGTGGCACTGGTGCCAGGTGGAACAAAGGTGGTGTTGACAACAGAATTAAGATGGCAGCTAACGCCAAGTGTGACACAAACTCAACTGGAGGGTCATCCAGCTCAGTAAACACAGGGCAAATTGAAAAGCCGCTGAAGATGTTGTTGACATCATCAAATGAGAATGAAAATGCTTCAGATGATGAAATGGACATGGCTTACTCCAATATGGTGAGCTGTTACTATGCTAGCACTATGAAATCTCAATGGAGAATTGACACAGGGGCCTCACATCACATGACTGGGGATTTGAATCTCATGGAAAATGTGAGAAAGTGCAAGAGTGAAGCCAAGATAAACTTGCCTACTGGAGAAACATCTTGTATCACTCATGTAGCAGATGTGAAACTGAAAAATGATCTCACTTTATTTGAAAAATGTGTTGTTTGTTCCCACTTTCAAGCACAATCTGATGTCTGTGAGAAAACTGTCCAACAATGGTGAATGTAGGGCCATCTTTCACTCCAACTTCTGCATGATTCAGGAGAATAAGAGTGAATCTCTCTTGGGAGTAGGTAAAGTTCATAATGGGCTGTACGACTTAATTGATTGATGAACCCATCAGCAACATTATGAAGGGTGCTGGCAGCAGGAAAGAAAAAATAGAAAATAGCAAGAAAGGAACTCATGCCATGACAGCTGGTCCTCTTGACATACCAACTAGGGTATGTGAGAGAAATAAAAGCAGTGCAAGTAGCTTGTGGCACATGAGGCTAGGCCATGCTCCCATGAGAAGTATCTCTCAAATTGAAGGATTGAGTGGTCTTGATTGACACAATGAAGAAATGTGCATCATATGCCCCCTTGCTAAATTCACTAAGAATCCAATCACTACCAGCAATTCCAGAGCCTCTGATGTCTTTGAATTGATCCACATTGACACCTGGGGTCCATATAAAGTGAATTCCAAGCATCATCAAAGGTACTTTCTAACTGTTGTTGATGACCACTGTAGAATGACCTGGATTCATTTAATGAGGCAAAAGTCTGAAGCTTATGAAGCTTTGAGCACATTTGTGTACATGGCAAAAACTCAATTCAAGAAACAAGTAAGAAGAGTGAGATCTGACAATGCAGTTGAGTTCAATGACAGCCTATGCAAGCCTTTCTTTAATAAGCTGGGGATTCATCATGAAACATCTTGTGTTGACACTCCAGAGCAAAATGGAAGGGTGGAAAGAAGGCATAGAAACATCCTGGAGATGGCCAGGGCATGAAGCTACAAGCAGGGGTCCCAGCTCAGTTCTGGGGAGATTGTGTACTTGCTGCAGCCCACATCACCAACAGACTACCCACTCCAGTTCTTCAAAACACATCACCTTATGAGGTATTGTACAAATGCAAACCTGATTATCATAACTTAAACACTTTTGGCTGTTTTGTTATAGCTTACAATCCTAGCAAAAGTGGAGATAACTGGATGTGAGAGGGATACCCTGTATATTTATAGGTTACCCTACAACTCAGAGAGGGTATAGGCTGTTTAACCTCCAAAATAACACCACTATTGTGACTAGACACCTCAAGTTTTATGAACACTTGTTCCCATATCAAGTGTTCAATAAAACAACTAAAAGAATAATCCAATGTGACTCTGAACCTACAAGAGAATGGTATGACACTGAGGTGGATACCAATCATCACCCTTCAGCAATCCATCCTGAAACATCCAGTGATCCTCATGACACTGGAGTTGAAACAACTAGCAATCCTCCAGATGCTGGTGGTGACAATCAACCTGAAACTCAAGCAATCCCTGCTCCAAGGAAATCTAGTAGAGCTCACAGACCCCCCACATGGCTCAGTGAGTATCATACTCACATGGCTCACTCAGTCTCACCTCAGAAGGTTAGCAACTGCATAACCTTGCCTACTAGCTCTCAATTCTGGTGCTTTGCTACATAAATTGTGAAGCATAATGAGCACCTCCACTTTAACCAGGCAGTAAAAGATCCCAATTGGGTCCAAGCCATGAATGAAGAGCTTGAGGCTCTAGAAGTGAATGACACATGGGATATCACTCATCTACCACCTGGAAAAACTCCCATAGGATAATGCAAGTGGTTATATAAAAACAAGATTCACCCAGATGGTAGCCTAGAAAGACAAAAGGCTAGGTTAGTTGTCCTGGGAAACAAGCAAAACTATGGAATAGACTATGCAGAGACCTTTTCACCTGTTGCAAAGCTTGCAACTGTCAGATCCCTACTAGCTGTGGGTGCCATAGAAAACTGGGTTATACGCCAAATGAACGTTAAAAACGCCTTCCGCCATGGTGATTTACAAGAAAGTGTATACATGAAACTACCCCCAGGGTACACTTGCAAAGGTGGGAGACTCACAGTTCAATCTGAGGGGAAGGGTACTAGTCATGACAAACACAAACCTGACCTAGTTTGCAAACTAAAAAAATCTCTCTATGGGTTGAAACAGGCCCCTCGGTAGTGGTTTGCAAAACTAAGCTCTGCATTGAAAGAAAATCACTTTGTTCAATCAAGATCTGACTATTCAATGTTCACTAAACAGGAAGGAGCTGCCTTCACTTGCATACTAGTCTATGTTGATGATCTTCTTCTAGCTAGAAACAATGAACAAAGCATTTAACAAGCCAATGATTTCTTGTCTACTTACTTTCACATGAAAGACATGGGCCCAGTCAGCTACTTCTTGGGCATAGAGGTGGATCGATTAGACAAGGGGATTTTTTTATCCCAAAGAAAGTATGTGCTGGACTTGCTCCAAGAATATCACCAATTGAACACTGCAGGCCACTCAAAGTTCCTATGGACACTCATAACAAACTCACTCCTACCACTGGAACTGCACTCACTGACCCTGAAAAATATCAAAAGCTCATTGGCAAGTTGATCTACCTAACCATCACTAGGCCTGATATCTCTTTTACTGTCCATGTACTCAGTAAGTTCATGCACTCTCCCACATCATCTCACTACCAGGCTGGACTCAGGGTGCTCAGGTACCTAGCTGGGTCTACTCATCAAGGAATCTTGTTGGCAAGCACATCCACAACCCAACTCACTACCTACTGTGACAGTGATTGGGCTGGTTGCACCTCTACCAGAAGATCCACTTCCGGCTTTTGCATTCTACTTGGCAACTCACCCATATCATGGAAGTCCAAGAGACAATCTGTTGTGGCACGCTCTACTGCAAAAGCTGAGTATAGGTCCATGGCTTTAACTGTCTGCGAAGTAATGTGGCTAAGGCAACTCTTAAAGGACCTTGGGCTCAAGAACCTAGGTGCAACCCTCATCAAATGTGACAACCAAGCAGCCCTTGCTCTTGCTGCCAATCCAGTCCACCACGAGAAGACTAAGCATGTGGACATTGACTGTCACTTTATCAGAGACAAAGCTTCTGAAGGCATTATCACTCTTGTTCATGTTTCAACCAAGGAGCAAGTGGTTGACATTTTTACC